>NW_001855680.1:0-10509 GCF_000209125.1 Entamoeba dispar SAW760
TTCTCCTCCTTTACAATTATTTGAAGATGAAAATGTTCTTAATGTATAATGATTTTGATTAGATACTTTAAAAACCATTATTGATGTCTTTTTAGATGTTTTGTAACATTTATTTAAATTATATTGATAAAAAGATGAAACAGCTGAAGTATCTCTATTTCTTATTCCACAAATAACCAATTCATCATTTTGTATAACTGTTGTACAATTAATTATACTATTTGAAATGTCAGGTGATGAATTATTAATATGACATTTATCACACTCTAATTCAATACTTTCTTTAATCTTTCCTTCACATAAATTATCATTATATTTCTCTCTAATTAAATTACCTTTATCCCATTGATACTTAATTGAATCAATACAAATGTCACTATGATATAATTTAATTTCTTCACTTGTAATACTGTTACATTGATTATTTAATAATGAATATTCTGTAGCAATAATATTATCAATTTTATCTGTACATTCATTAGTTTCAAAGACCTCAAATTGTTTTTTAGAATTATATAATGTACATCCACTATCATTATATTGAGTAATTTGATATTTATCATTTAGTTCCATTTTTATAAAAGTATTATTATCCCTTCTTATACATTCATTTAAATAATACATAATAGTATATCCTGCTTTTCCTTCATTATTCCTTTTACCACAATATATTTTATTTCCTCTTGTATAACTGAAAATTACTAAGTCTATTCCATTAAGAGAGATATTTCCATTTGGGTATTGGTTTGTGTTAGAAATGATAGTACAACCTTCGTCTGTATATCTAGTTAAAACAATTTTATTATTTCCTATTGAATATTTTTGTTTATTTACACAAATATCAGTTATAATATCAATTTCTTTTGTTCCTTCTTCGCAATTGTTGTTAAGACAATATTTTTTTGTTACATCTTTTAATGGAGTATAAGAAGAAATACACTCCTCTTCTTTAAAACTAGTGAGAAGAAATTTTGTTCCATTACAATACATTGAACTGTATCGATACACATTATATTTTTGATCTTTTAAAATAACTTTCTCATAAAGCCCATTTGATGATGGATTACAGGCGTTGATCCAAAATGGTTCTACTTCATTTACTTGGCCATTTGAATTTTTATGTGAGCAAAACATTTGTTTAACTTCTTCACAGTGAATAACCTGTTTATTAGTTTCATCACATGACATACATTTAAAAGTGGTTTTTTTATTGATAGTTTCACAGGTGTCTTCATTGTATGTAATAACATTAAGCCCATCTTTTGTGTTTTCATATCTTTGTTTATTTAAACATACACCAGTTTTAAAATAATATTTTTCTGCATATTGTTCATCACTACATTCATTTTCCATTTGAGTAATTAAATAACCATCATATTCATTAAGTGACCCAATTTCACAATCATCTATGTTTGGTTTAGTTGTAGTTGGAGTAGTTGAACAATCAGATGAATCACTATAAGAATTCAATTTAATAACAATAGCATCATTATCTATTTCATTGTAGTATTTGTATGATGACAACTCTCCGTTTCTAACACATAAACCTGTTGTAAATGTTGTAAATATTTGTCGCTCATTGTTTATACTCTTTTTACCACATATATAATCATTTTCAGGTAACATACATTTTACCATTGCTTTTCCATTCGTAAATTGATTATTATTATTACATGTATTACACTTTATTTTATAAGAAATAAATACTGGATTATTTACAGTACAATCATCATCAACATATCGCTTCCAACTGACAGTAGTACCATCTCTTATGTACTTAGTTTTGTTATAACATGTATCTAACAATATATATTGTTTAACTGTTGTTTCTAATTCATTACATTCTTCGGTTTGGCTGAATAAACTTATTGTAATATTATAATCAGGTAATTGATCAACCTCACTACAATTACTTAATTCAATAGAATTTCCTTGTTGAACAGTACAATCATTATCATAATATTTCATTTCATAGATGTCATTGTTTTTATTTACTTTTAAGTGTTGACCATTTTCAGTCATACAAATATCATATTGATATTGTTTAAAGTTCACATAAGTAATCTTTTGATCTTCTCTAATTATTGTCTCACCACAAATGAGAGTTTTACCAAAACATGAAAAATAGAAAGTGAAGAGAATAACAATCATTAAGTGAAAATTTAAGTTCAATACAAAAAAAGGGCTTTTCTACAAATCAACTTTTACTTTTTTTCAACTGAAATACTAAAAATATTATTTAATAATTATTGTAATAAAAATAAATTGAAAAATAATTTTTTGAGGGTGAACAAAAACTAATAGAAACTTGAATATACACTAATTAACTAAAATTCTTAAAAGCTAAAGTTAATCAATAAACAAAATAACTTCCTTCATTATTTTTCTTTTTGTCTCATACAAAATGAAGAATGTTATTATTAATCATTATCATTTTCATTATATTATTAGTTATAATAAAAATTATTATAACTATAGTTTAAAGAAGAAAAAAAAATTAAAAACTTAAATCCTTTCAAATGCAAGATATCAATCATAATGAAAAGGGTAATGAAAAAGGTCAAGAAAATGGTGTTAATGTAGACCAATTACCATTTGTTGATTTAGCTCCTGCTAAAGACTTAAATTTTTATACAAGTATCAAAGAGGAAGAAATAGATGGGTCTATTGATACTGAATCTCAACCAAAGAAAAAAAAAGATCAGCCAGGTGTTACAGTTCATAATTTTTATACAAGGGAATATATGGAAATTGCTCATAATGCTATATATATGGATATTATGAAAGTAGTAGAAAGATTTTCAGTTTGTTATTAAAATGGTAAATTCACTTATTCACATACTGAAATTATAGAATGAATCATTAGAAAATATTTCTTATTGGTCATTTAAAGAAGTATGGAAAGAATTAGGTATGAACAAAGAATTATTATTAGAGTCATTAACAAATGATAAAGTTGAGAGTATTTTTAATACATTCTATGAAACGTGTTTAGAGATATTTGATTCATGCAAACAACTTAACCAGAAGTTGATTATTCTCTTTATTCTATATACTGTTTATATGACACAACCAAAAGACAAATCACCAATTCCTATTCGTCTTCCATATTCTATGGCAATCAAACTCTTTCCTTTACCAACAGAATTACATAATGAACAAGGTCAAGCAATGATTTACTCATTAATTCAAAACAGAGCATTCATTTATTCTGCTAAAAATTCGTTATATACACAAAGGACTTCTTTTGATAGACAACAAATGGACCAAGCACATGGACTATTTGAAGAAAGAGGGTACGACATTTTATTAAATAATGAAATAGAGAATTATAATGATGTACTAAGTTCTATTCAAGAAAGTGTTGGTATTGAACGTGGTGTTTCTAGGTCTTTTATTTCTCAATTTAATTCTGTTATAAAGAATATCCCACAAAGAGGATATGGTTATGGAGAAGGAAGTTTATTTCCAAGTGAAGAAGAAAAAGAAAGTGTAACTACTAATTCTTATTTTAAAATGGAACAAAAAGAATAAAGAGAAGAATGAATAAGAAGAATGAACATTGACGAAAGTATTGAATTAAATGAATGTTTTTATGAAATTTAATTCATTTTTATTTGAAAATTAGAATAACAAATGAATTTCAATTGAATATATAACGAAAGAATTATTATAATAAAGAATAATCAGAAGAAGTTAGAATTTATCAGAATTTGTAGAATAACTTTTTCTTGTATTTAAATCTACTAAAATTAATAGGAGATTTCATTCTTCTTTTGTTAAATGACATCAACTCAATTAAATCTTATCCCAACAGAACACTTATTAAAAGAAAATGACATTTTTAGTTATAGAAAAGAATTATTAGAAGCTACTGGATTCTCTACGTTTAATGTAGTTTATGACTCAAAGATTAATGGCTTTAATAAAGATGCTTTTGATGCATCTGTTATTGGTAAACAGAATATACTTACACTTATCATTACTAGTGATAACCATATCTTTGGTGCTTATCATTCTAATATTCCATCACTTTCTTCTTTCCAAGTAGTTATTGATTCAAAAGCTTTTATATTTGCACTTTCAAATGGACTAAAAACATTTAAGAATATTGATTCTGGGTCTTTTTTTAATGGCAATCAACCAGTCTATGAAGTTAGTTGTGCATTTAAAATTAATGACCCATCTAAACAATCAATTATTTGTGCTTATGCCAATCGTTATTATCAAGGATTAAATAATTCCACAGTATTTGCTGGAAATGACACATTTATTACATCACAGTTAATTGGATTAGAGTTACATTAAAAAAAATCACATAATTTCATTCATTCTTTTTCATCTTTTTATGTTGAAAGAATTAACAAAAACAACTTTATTATTGAGTTGATTCTTTTACAAATCTTGAAAATAACTCTATTGAATCATTAAAGGAATAAAAAGATGATAATTTTGATTCTTGAAGAGATTGAAGAGTTGGTACTTTATTTGGATCAAAAGAATCAATCGTATTAAAGTTAATTGGGACACACACTTTATTTGTTGATGGATGAATACAGAATGGGGCTTTGAGGAGATGATTTAATTGAACTGAAACATTGATATCAATACGAGGATAAAGATATGTAAAAACAATACTTATTAATATCAATTTGTTATTTTTCTATTCTTGTTATTTGTTGTTTTATGAAAGAGATATTATTATGAATAAAAATTCCAAACGAAATGTTCTTTTAATATAATCCAACTGAGATTGTCTAATTTTCCAGTAACTTGGCTAATTTCATTTTGAGGTAATAACTTCAATAGTTGTTCTTTTCTTTGTTCAGTTTTGAAGATTTCTTGTTTTTCACAATAATCTTCAAAATATGGTTCTAATATTTGATAAACTTCGTCGTATAAAGGATATTCTTCATGAATATCAATTATTGGATGATTATCTTTATTAGTGCATTGATTAGTAAATAGATTAAAATATTTTGTAATATATGTTCTCATTTGTTCATTGAAGTTTAGTGCTTGTTCATCACAAATCCAGAAATGTATTCCTCTTCTTCCACTAAAAACATTAAGAATATGTTTCATTCCAAATTGTTCTTTAAAAATATGGTGAATGACTTTTGCAGCACATGACATTAATACCCAGCACTTTTCACATACTTGAGTTGATGAACAGCAATACCGAACGTCATCATAATCATCTATATCAATGTCAATTACAAACTCTCTCATCTTTGCTGTGTTAATCTTATTAAATAATAAATGATCAAATATTGGTCCAATTTCAATTCTTTCAGGAACATAACGAATTAAGTAATTTGATAATTCATATGAAGAATTAAAGTGTAAATATCTATTAAAAAATGAATCAGTTTTAAAGGCAGCAAGTTCTCTTGTTTGGCTATACTTTCCATCTCTAGTAATCCATTGATAGAATAGTTTACTTGGAAAAAATTTTTCTACAACGACATTATTTTTTTCATCACAAAACCAAAAAATAATAACATTGAAAACAAACGGTAATACAAACAAAGAGATTGACTTAATTCATTCATTGAAATGATTATTAATAATAATTTGGAGTTTTTTTCTTTTTTTTTAAATTTTTAATCTTTTTTAAAATCTATCTTACTATTATTGATTGTATATTTCCATTTCTAATTGTTCCACACTTTTTAATACTTAATTACATCAATAATATTTTGATGGGATACTTCAATTACTTTCTTCGAATCATTCATAATTTTTAAATTATCAATATATAAAGTGTGATTTACTTTATTTGAATTAATATAAATATTACCTAATGCATCTAATATGATATTTTGTCGGACAATAAATAAAAAGGGAGAAAGGGAATCGCCTTGTAATATCCCACATTTTAATTTAACATACTCTAAATTATTATTGTATGTATATCCCATCTTAATACACCATCTGTTACACATACATTCAATTAAATGGGATATGGTATTATTAATATTAAAATATTTTAATGAATATATTATCCATTGATGATTTACACAACCATATGTATTCTTTATATCATAGAATATCTCATTAAATCTTTTCTTTGTCATATTCCATTTCTTGCCTTCTTAGATAACTTTTAATGATGCATTCTTTTACTGCTAATCACATTTCTTTACACAATATTTGACTTCTATCTATTTTGTATTCAACATCATTTATTTGTAGTTGGTGTATGATTTTACTTTTAATGATTGATGTGAATACTTTCATTATTACATTAAGACAACATATTTGTTTATAGTTTTCTGGTGATTTAGAATCACTACAATTGTAAATTAATGTTGTCTTTCCAACTACTATCTTCATAGTGATACTTTGTTGGTACTCTACCATGATTGGAATATTTCTAGTGATTTCTCTGTACCTAGTTAGTACTTCCAATAATATCCTTGTATTCCATCAACGCTAGGTGCTTTCCATACATTCTCATTGGGGGATATTCTATTTCATCTATTGATATTTTAACTCTTTTGTTGTTGCTCTTCTAATATAACTATTATTAATGTTGTTTCTTTCTTATCATCTTCTATTTATATTTATGTTTCTTATATCGACTCTTCTTTCATCTTATTTCTCTTTCATTATTTTTCTATTTCTTCAATTCCATTATTTCTTGATTTTCTTTCTTGTATTCTTTTCTTTTTTAATCAATATCTTTTTATGAAACTATATTTTATTTTTATATCTTCTTCATTTATCTTGTTTATTCTCATAATGGTAATGATTAAATATTATATTTGAGTTATTGTATTTATGGTCATAGTAATTACATTTATTTAGTAATGTATTATTTATAATTATTAATAAGATGTTATGTTGTTATTTCATTGATAATTGACTATAACTATTATATCATTGTTAAGACTTTTAAATCAATTTCTTGTTATGAAATTATTTTTATATGATTTTCATTATATCATTATGTTTTAGAAAAGAGGATATAAAGAAATAAGAATAGAATAAAGAAATATAAAATAATAAATTGATTTATCTTATTTTATTTATACTATTGTTATTTATTCTTATTTTTGATATATTAACATATTCAATCAATTATAAACATAATATAAATAAAATAAAAAATAAATAAAAAAGAATAAAATAAATATTTTATTATATTTTTATTTATCTTTTATTCTTATTTCTTTTTATTATTTATTAAATTAACACAATGAATATGATTATTTCAAATAAAATAAAAGAAGAATGAAATATGTCCATTTTTATATTCATCATTTCATTTATTGATAGATGAAATGTTCATATTTATTTATTGATTTTATTTTATATTCTTTTTTAGTTTTTATATTTCAAATAAATAATAATGAATAAAAGTCATTTCATTTCAATTACAATAATTCGTTTGGTGTGAAATATTCTGGAAGTTGTTTTCCACAAAGTGCATTTGTTATTCCTTTATATTCAAATGAATGTTGATTACAATATGATATTGTTTTACTATTTTCTTTACCAATAACGATATCATGTTTATATTGTCCAAATGCAAACAAACAATCATGTGGTTGATCAGATAAACAAAATGCATCTTGTGGATCATTAATATCAAATTTCATCATTTCTTTTATTCTTCCTTTTGATTTTAATGAAAATAAAAATGATTTTGGATCATTTATCCAATCAACTTTATCAATTTTTTCATCAACATATCCTCCAAATTTATTTCCATCTGTATCTTCAATAATAATTATTATATGTTCTTTATTTATTATTCTCTCTTTAAATACTGATGTGTTCTGATTCCAATTATCAATATCTGAATCAAATATTATATTGGATACTTTTCTTTCTGTCCATTCTTCTAGTTGTTTAATTTCTTCAATTGTGATCATTTCTTTCATACTTTTTAATTTCTCTTCTTCTTCTTCTTCTTTTATCTTCTTCCTCTCTAAATAATCACTATAATGTGTTTCCCATTCTTCTTTCTTTTTGTTAAATCTTGTTTTAATTTTATTGATTTCTTCTTCTAATTTTTTAATTTTGTCTTCCATATCCATTTCTTCCATATGAATGATTTTATCTATTATTTCATTCTTAGCTTTATTAACTAATTCTTCATCGTCATCACATTCTTCTATTATTTTGTTCATTTTATTTTTAATTATTTCTATTTGATTAATTGTTTCTTGTCCTTTTTCTATTACTATTCTTCTTCTTCTAACTACTTCATCCATTCTATCAAATATTCCTTCTCCTCTTTTAATTGCTTGTTCATATGTTTCATTATCTTGTTTCTCAAATATTTCATTTTTAATACTTCCTAAATAATAATGATAATGTTTAGTAGTATCATCAATTGATTGATAAATATTTGGAAGTGTTTCTATTACTTCTTTAATTAAATGGTTATTCATCACTGATTCCATTTTAATTTAATTAATATCAGATTAAAATAATAAGATGATTAAATAACTAAATACACATTTATAACAAATCATTTTATTATTTTAATAAATGTTATTTCATTTTTATTGTTTTAAATAACAATAAAATATAATAAAATTAATAATAAAATAATAAAAAATAATAATATTGTTATTTATCTATAATTAGTTTATTTTTTTATTTTATTTTATATTTTTCATTTTTTATTTTCTTATTTATCTTTTTTTATCCAATTACTTTTAATTCATTCACTTCATTTTTATTATTTTATTTCTTTCTTGTGTTATTTTCTTTCTTATTTATTGTTTATTATTCTTGTATTTTAAATTCTTTATTCCTTTCTTTGTTTTGATTATTGTTTTTATTTCTTTCTTCATTTCTTTTGATTTGTTTTAATTTCATATTTAACTTTCTCCATTTTCATTTTATATTGAATATACTTCTTGTTTGATGTCATCATTTCTAACATCATTTATGTATTTCTTATATTTTTATATTCATTTTATTCCTTATTTTCCCTTCATTATTTGTTATTAGTCTATGTTTCTTATTGGCGTTATCTTTATTATGAGTTTATTCACTCATATTCTTTTATTCATTTTTTTTCTTTTCTATTTTCTCCTTTTATTCACTTTTTCATGTATTTCTTTTACCATTCTTATATACCTCTCATTACTATTTATTCTTCTGTATCTCTTAAATATATATTTCTCGTTTGTTTTTCTTTATAATACACAAATAAATTATTCAATAATAATGATAATATAATTTGTGTTGTTTGAATTGAAAAATAGTCATGTTAAGAAGAAAGTGAATGACTAAAGAATGCCTCTCAAATAATCATAAATATATTAATAAATTAAACATCAATAAGGTGTTTATAATTAATGAATGAAATTCTATTTTATACTTTGTGAACATTATTTTTAAAAAAAATGAGATTTAATATTATACAATAATTCATATTATTGTATTAGATTATTGAGCTGTAGTTTATTAAAACAGAAATAAATAATAAATCGAACTAACAAATTATATTTACAAGATAACTATTCTGAATATTTTTAAAATCAATTGTAAAATTCTAATTATAGTTATTATTAATATATCTATATGTATAGTTTTATACTTGAAAATAAGGATTTTATAAAACTGTTATTTTTCCTCTTATTTTACTACTTTATTATTTTAAAAAGAATAGAATTTAAATTTGTTTGTACTCGATAATCAATTAACTTTTGTTATTGGTCATCTTCTCTTATTTTTTAATTGTTAATATTCTTCATGTATTCTTCATAACCACCCCTTCAAAAAACTATTTCATAATTCACTGAATGTATTGGAATAGTAATGTCTGTAATTCGCTATGTTTATAAAAATATCTTTCCCCAATTGATTTAACTTTTGGTGGTATTGTAGTCCCATATGAATATCCATCTTATTGTTTATTTTCTTTATTTTTAGGTATATCTCTTTTTTCTTGTAAATATCTTGATCATCTACTGATACCATATTAATATTTAATTATTTTCTCATCATTAATTATTCCTCACTTTTATTAAAAAAAAATAAAATGTTTCAATATAGGAAACAACTTTGTTAAATATTTGTTTAAAGTAAATGAAATCGTTCCATAATCACTTGAAGTCTTTTAACACCAATTCCTAAATTAATAAAGTCTTTAGAACAAATGATTCTACTCTATTATAAAAAGGATATATTTAATAAAATATTTTTTCTAATCTCTTATTATCTATTTTTGATTTTTTTCTTATCTTCATTTATCATATTTTCGAATAAAATTAGTTCATCTGTTATTTTATTCTTAATTAATTTATATTTTCGTTCTCTCTCTTTTTTAAATCTTAATATATATATATATTCAATTATCTTTTTGTTAAATTATTTCTATTATTCTTTATAAACTCTAAGTAGTTAACTTATTTATCTATTATTTTTTTATTCTATTTCATTGTTTTATGTTTAGTAAATAATTATTTTGATTAGTTTAATTGCTAAATCTTATCAACCTATAATCATGTCAATCTTATTATATCAAATTTATTACTAAAT
>NW_001855680.1:10609-12387 GCF_000209125.1 Entamoeba dispar SAW760
TTCATATATTAAATCTATTACTTCTTTATATTTCTTTATTTCTTTGTCAAGTTATATCATTTCTAAATTCTTTATTTCTTCAAGACTACTTATAAATTATCTTGAATTTAACAAGTTAATAATTACTAAAAAAGACATTAATTTTAGTAGTTTTAATCTTTTTTTTGTAGGAAATAAAACAAAGAATAACATAGGGTAACAATGATAATTGTTAAGTTGAATTATTAACAGATGTAAAAGTAATTAATTTATTAAATGGACACACAAAATGCATGAGTTAAATGAAACAAAAATAATAACTAGAACAAATACAAAGAACTATACACAAAATAGTGACACATAACAATCTAATAACAACAAAAATAATAAAATAAATATATAAATTTAAATCTATTAATTATTATTAATATTTAATGAAATAATAAACATTTCTCAAAGAAAGAAGAAAACAATTAATAAAAAAAAAAATATTTTTTTGTTATTAACAACACCCACCTTGAGATGCTGTTGGAGAATTAGAATTTGAAGACTGATGAACTCTCACTGGTGCTTTTGCAGGAGGTGGTTTGTTAACGATTTCTGGTTGCTTGACTAACACATCTCTAGCCAATGTAGTAAAAAGATCAGTAACATTCGTATTAGTTTTGGCTGAAGTTTCTATAAAAAGTAAATCATTTTTATCAGCAAGTTGTTTCATTTCATCAGTAGTGACAGTACGATTTTCTGAATCAATTTTATTACCACAAAGAATAGCAGAATATTTAGAATCTGATTTTGTTTTTAAGTCATTAATCCAAAAACTAATTTCTATTTTCATTTAATAACTTTAAAAAATAAAAGAATATTTTCAAACAAACGTTCAAATGATGTTCTTAAAGTAACATCAACAACAAAAATAACACCACAAACACCTCTATAATGTTGAGGTATTATAGTTCTAAATCTTTCTTGACCTGCAGTATCCCAAATTTGAGAGACTATATGAGTACCATCAACAATAAATTCTTTCTTTTTAAAATCTACTCCAACAGTTGAAACAAAAACAGGGGTGAATAAATTATCAACGTATTGAGCAATAAGCGAAGTTTTACCAACTCCACTTTCCCCAAGAACAATAAATTTCATGTCAGCATGTTTAGAAGAAGTTCCTTGATGAAAAGATTTTCTTCCATTTGGAGGAGCTACACCACCTTTTTTTTGAATATTTAATATTTCAACAGCAGCTATTTGTTGTTTCCAGTCTTTTTGTAACTGTTGTTGGTCTTTTTGACTAATTCCAGAATTTCTATTTAAACGAACAATTTTTTTTGGTTCTTCAATAGTTTTTTGTTCTTCTTTTTTTTCAAGTTTATTTGGAGTAATTTGTTCTGACTCAGCTTTATTTATTATATTAGTTTTTTCTTCTGGTTTTGTGAGAACTTTTGGTTTAGGTTTAGAAATTGAGGTTCTTATTCCTTGTTTAGTTTCTGATGATGGTTGTTTTTGAGTGTTTTCTTCTTTTGTTAGGCCAACAGCAGATATAGTCTTTTGTTTATTTTTTAATTTCTCTTCTCGTAACTTACGTTTCCTATTCCGGTTCGTTCTGAGTTGTCATGAGAATCTTAAAACACTTTCTAAGTTCAAATTAAATTGTTTCTATTTATTAGATGATAGAAATTGAAATTGATAAAAATAAATTACTATTTAATTTTAAAATAGAACTAGAATTAAAAAAAAAAACTTTAAAAATAAAATTTAAAAAATGGTTTGAAACTTCCTTTCTTCTTTCTTTAATATAT
>NW_001855679.1:0-1818 GCF_000209125.1 Entamoeba dispar SAW760
TAAATGTTAATTAATTTAATTCATTCCAAAATTAATAGTTCGATTAATTTTTGTTCAACTTGAATTTAGAAGAATTAATGATGACATTTATTAATATTTTAAAAGAAGTTGTATTGAATCAAATAATAAATAAATCATTTTTACATAATGAAGAATTGCTGTGAGTTTTTACACTTCTTTATTTTCAAAATCACAACAAATAACAAGTGAAGAATTATAATTTAATAAAGAAATATAGTTATACAGATGATTGAATTCAGAAAATTGAAGACATGAAGAAAAACAGATAAAAAAGAGTTAAATAAACAAAAACAACAGTAATTATTATCTTCTTAACAAGAAATAATTAAAAAGTCAAGAAATAAACATATTGAACATAACAAATTAACAATAATAAATACAGATAGACCAATTATTAGAAAAGAAGAAATAAAATAAAATAGAAATGAATAGAAATGGAATAAAAGATAATTAAATAAGAGAATATTTCAATTAGAAATAGATGAAATAAAATGTAAATAAAAAATAACAAAAATTAGAATTATTTTGTTATTATAAATTATAAATAACAAAAAATATCAATAACAAATTCTATAAATTATAATACATTGAATTAATAATTTAACTATTTTATTTTTAATTTAATGAAAAACAATAATTATAAATATCAATAACAAATTCTTTCATTTTTATTATTATTTCTTATTTCTTTTTCATTTTCATTTTCTTCTTGTTTTATCAATTGTGTCATTCATGTAAAATTGAAATTTGATGATAAATAATCAGTTAAGAATTATGTTGACATTTTTAAATAAATCATATTTAAAATTGTTTTAAATGTTTCAATTCATTAAAATATATTAATTTATCATTTTTATCATTTGAATAGATGATAGATGATGTTAATGATCAATTAATGAATAAATATTATCATTAATCACTTGTTTTGTTGAATAAAATTGAATATGTTCTATTTCTATCTTTTTTATTCATTTTATATCATTTATTATATATTTCTCATTTAACTTCTAAAAGAGTGTTATTTATTTAAAATAAACTGTTGTTCAATAATTATTCATATTAATGATGTTATAAATTGAAATAATAATATTCATCAGTTTTGAAGAAATTCTGTATTTTTTAAAGAAACAATAGTATTTGTATTGATTTATTTAGATGATAACACATTATTTAATCTTGTTATTACATTTGATATTATTGATTATATTACTTATTCAATGAATGAACTTTTCTACAAAATCACTACAACATTGATTGGATAGTAAATTCAATTATAAATTTGTATGAAATCTATGATGAGTATGTTAGATATAATTTAATCATGATGATTTATATATAATTTAAAATGATTTGTAACAATAAGAAGAATATAACATTCATTGATATTTAATAATGATGAAATTTGATTTCAATAATGATTTGATATAAAGAAATATAAAGTTGTTATTCATAATACATTTAATGATGATTAAATCAAAAGTAATTGAATAAATACAAAATAATAAATAAATCTGATGTGTATTAATTTTAATTGTTTATTTAAATATTCATTGATTATTTTAAATATCAAATCAGTAAATATTGATGTATTTCATTATTTATTCTTTATTATATTTATTTTTGATTGTATTTTATTATTAAAAATTGTTTATATAATGTTCTTATATTTATTTTATTTCAATGATAATAAACACAATATTAATGAATAAATTATAATATGATATAATTCAGTTTTATTAATTGATAATTTATCATTGATTTATACTAATTTAATGATTTATTTATATTGATATATAG
>NW_001855678.1:0-3339 GCF_000209125.1 Entamoeba dispar SAW760
TAAAAAGAATAAAATTGATATAAATCAACAATAAATAATATAAAATATAATAAGTAATAAATATTTAAATAAAATGATGATATAAATTCAAAATATATATTAATTATATCAATAATATAAATATTATTTTGTTTAACATCTTTATTATACAATATTTGATAATATAAATTTAATATCATCTAATATTAATAAATAAATAATATAAATAAGAAGATGAAATTATAGAATGAAAAAGATAATATAAATATTTTATATTTAATTATCTTAATTCATATTTATTATTTTATATAATATTTATTCTTTTAAATATTAATTCAATTTTTATTTTTATTAACATTTTATATAATAATAATATCTATAATATAGATGATATAATAATTATACAATAAATCTAATATTTTGTAAAATCAATAATAAATATATCAAATCAACAAATAAATATTAATATAAAATGAATGAATAATAATAAATGAATATATTCAATCTATCATTAATTCATTGTTTTACATAATTACAAAATCTAATGATATTTAATTAACTAAATATTAATATAATAATCAATTATTTCTATTCATTTATCAAATCATTTATATTGAATGAATCTTGTTTCTCATATAATTATATAATAACAAGAAATGAAGAATAAAAATAAGAATAAATAAAATAAAGAAAAGAGAATAAAGAAGATAAATAATAATAAAGAAAATATAATAAATAATAAACATAAAGAAAACAGATAAAGTAAGTAAATAATGAAATAAAACAGAATAATAATAATAAAATAATGATAATAAAATATAACGAAATACAAAAAGAAGAATAAAAAAATAAGAATAAAAAGAAATAGAAATATATAAGAAAGAAATAATGAAAGAGAAATAAAAAGAAAGATAAAAGAATTAATAGAAAATATAATAGAAGAAGAAAAAGATAATAAATATAAGAATGAATAATAATAAATAGAAAATATATATAAATAAGATAAAGAATAAAAGAATATAATAAAAAGAGAAAATATAAGAGAATAAAATAAATAAAAAGAACAATATAAAAGAATTAAAAAACATAAATAAAACAAAAAGAAATAAAAAGAAATTAAATAAGAAATAAAGAAAATAAAAATAAAAAAGAAAGAAGAACATCATAAAGAAATAATTAATAAATAAATAATTCAATAATTATTTGATTAAAACATGAAATAAATAAAATAAAGAATAATAAATTAATCAAATTATAAATATAAGAATAAACATAAATAATAATACTATAAAGAAGAATAAAAAAGAATCAAAATAAAATGTAGATATGTGTAGATTATTCATATAAATTTTAAAGATAAATAAATAAAAAGTAAATAAAAAAGAATAAATAAAATAACAATTAATAAATAAATAAATATAAGAAAGAAGAAAATAAATAAATCATAAATTAAGAATAAAAAAGAAGAAATAAAAGAAAAATAAACATAAAATAAGAAAGATATAATCATTAAAATAATCAATTTATTACTTCTATTTATTCTATTTTCATTATCAAAACAATGAAATGAATATAATGAATTAATTGAAATAAATAGAATAGATAAATGAAAAGAATATAAAGAATGAAATGAAATAATAGAAAAAGAAAATAAAGATAATATTAAAAGAATAAAATATTAAATAGAAACATATTTAATTAAATATATAATAAATAATCAACCACAATTAACAAATTGAAATAATTAATAAGAAAAGTCAATATTGAAACAGAAATAAATAAAATAAATACAAAAACAAGAAATATTTATAAATTGTATTCTCAAATACAAAATCACATTATTTTAACAAGAGAATCTCATTTAATTTTTACTAATAATAAAGAACTTAATTAAACTAAAATCAAAATAACTAATTTTATTTATTTCATTTCATTTAGAATAAATATCATCTGAAAGTTAGTATAATTTATTTTTCATGAAAATAGAAATAACTTCATTTGATTTAAATATCCACATGAACAATTTACAAATGGTAAATCAAGAAATATAATTTGAACATTTGATAGTTTACTATTAACAAAAGAATATTTAAATACACTAATAAGTATTATATTAGAAAATGAATAAAATCTAACAATTAAATATAAAATAAATAAATTTAATAAATCAAAATAGAAAATCAAATGAATACATGAAAGAAGAAAGAGAAGTTGAATAAGAGATATAATAAGAATAGAATAAATAGAATAAACAAATAAAACAAGAACAAAATGAAAATAATGAATAATAATTAAATTATTTTCTTCAAAAAAATATGATATTTAACAACAAATAACAAAATAAACATATTAATTATAAATAATAATGATAATAGAAATGAAAATATAACAAAAGAAATTCAAATAAATTAAAGAGAAATTAAATAAATGAATCTATATTTAAATCAAATAAATATCTAATTCAATTAATATTTTCAAAGAATAGATGATGTTCTATACTTCTTTCATATTTAATTGAAATAATAATAACAATATGATGATATAGAATATATTAAATCAATAATAATAACAGAATTCACAGAAATAATGAAAATAGATTATATTATAAGTTTATATAAACCATAAACATAATCAATAATAGAGAAATCAAACAAAAATACTTAGAGAAATATATTCAAATCAAAATAATATTAAATAATGTTATATTGAATATAAAAGTATACAAGTATCTAGTTGAAATTTATCAATAAATCATAAATTAATATTTAGAAATATTTACTCAAATGTCAATACAAGAAAAGTAATAGAAATAATAGTTTATACCGATTCATAATGATATTTATTTGTTCAATTGTTAGAAAATGAATAAAAGAAAGAAGAAGTAGTAATAATATATGATATAATGATGAAGAATATAGTAAAGATGAATAATTTGAAATATGAATAATATCAACTAATAATATTGATAGTATAAATAATATAAAAGAAAATAATAAAATAAAAGAATAATGATATAAGTTTGAATAATTGTTATAGAAATATATAGATAAGAATATAAATAAAATAAAGATAGAGAAAAAGTAAGAGATATGATAAAAGAAAGAATAAATAACAAATTAAAGAAAGAAAAAGAATATAATAAAGAAAAAGAAGAAAGAAGATAATAAAGAAATAGAAAATAGAAAAGAAAGAATAAAAAGAATAAATAAAATAGATAATAAAAGTGATAAATAAAATAATATAAAACAAAGAAGATATGAAAGAAGATATAAATGAGAAAGAAATAGAAAATATGTACTAACATAATGTGAAACATGATATAAAAATAAATATAATAATAAAGAATGTAAGAATAAGTAA
>NW_001855677.1:0-4277 GCF_000209125.1 Entamoeba dispar SAW760
TGGAAGAGACTCCTTCTATTCTTTTTGATTTAGGAGATGTATACAAGGACGGGCCGTTACTATTGCCTTGGAGTATTTTATGTTTACCATCGTTTTCTTATTTATCGATGATGTTAAGGCTTTAATTAAACGAATTAGGTTTCTATCATAATTGATATCATCGAAAATAATAAAGCGGTATGGTTGTTCGTCGTCGTATGCGTCAAACAGGGAATCTCCTCTGAGAAGGAACGTGTTATATTTCATAAATATCTCTTGTATTGCGAATTCTGTTTTGCCGGTTTTTGTTGGTCCCACTATGAATAGATTCCCCATTCTATATTTATCTCCTGAGGCACATTTAATCCATTTTCTTATAGTCTGTACTCCTTCATTTTCTTCTTTCCAGGGGAACAAGTCTTCTTTGGTGTAGTTTTCCATATCTATTCTGCGCGCGTTTTTTCTTAACCACCGGGACTTTATTTTACCCTCCTGTTGTATGTACTTTTCTGCGTTTATTTCCATTAAGTTTTTTTCCAATTCTTTGTAGTCGTGGTAAGTATCCATGTCGTTTAGAGCATTTATCCACGTTTGTTTTATATCTTCCTTTTTATCCGGGTCTCCTTTGTGCATCCCCTCTCCTTTCTTCGTGATGTATTTTATGATTGCTTTGATGTCCCCGGTGCGCGCAGTATAGGAATTAACTCTACTGTACCAGAATTTCTGCTTTGTTCCATCAGAATGGTTGAATATGGGCTGAGCGTTATAGGAACGGGGGCGCTTTAAGACTACCAACATGTGTTGGTGTGGATTGTTTCCATCCGTATCCTTTTCCACTGGTGAGATATGTGCATACTGCACATTGGAGGTCGGACCGGCGATTCTATTTATAGTCTCTTCAAATTGTAATTGGTTGGAGATTTCGTCTCCCCATAGGGTTAAGTACGCATACTTAGAAGTGAAGTGTAACGGCCTGTGCGTTTTTAATAGTTGGTCTAGCTTTCCTTTGTCTGTTCTAGATGGTTCAAATTTATTAAGAGACATTGATAATTAACGTGTTAATAAGCGCGTTTTTATAGATCGCGTTGACGTTTTGGATTACGTGTCAGTGAGTCATTGAGTGGAGTTCACATTTTTAAAGCGTGTGCATCTCATAATTATCAGTAACGATGTTCAATTTTAAGCGCCCCCACGATGATATATTCGATGACGTAGCCGCGATGGATATTCTCGATGTTTATCAAGAATCTCAATTAGAACCCCAGGTTAATGGCTTATTAAAGAAGTTCTTTTATACCATGAAAGACCCCCAATACCTGGAATGGAAGTTAAACAATGATCAAAATATCACCACAGATGAAGCAAGAGAAGATCTCATTCGTAATAAACTGGAGTCTATACGACACTGTGAAAGGATATCCAAGTATTTGGATGAGCAGAATATAAGTTTAAACAGCTTTAGCACGTGGAACAAGAAGTTTGCTAAAAAGAGATCAAAGGCTGTTGTTAATGGTACTATTCCCGAATGGGTTAAAGCTCATTCAAAGAAGTGTAAAGATGGCGCTGATGTCGAAATTAAAGAAGTGAATGATGAAGTGGGGAGATTGGTAAATGGTGAAGCTTTAGAGGAGATGAGAAACAAGAAGAGTATGCTTAAGCCGGTTAAGAAATCTGATATTGAGAAGAAACCAAAAAAACCCGATGTTAAAGAATAATTTACTTTTCTTTATTCTTTGGTTAAATTAAACGATTTTCGTCAATATGAATATTATTAAAAACAGCGTTGCTAATGATAACAGGAATAGTGAAGCACAGCAGACGTGTAATGGTGATGCGTTTATCAGTTTTTTTAGTAGCATTCCCCTTTTAGTTGGTTGTATTTCTTCGGTTGTTGTCGTATCACTCATGTTATTAATAACCAAATAATTAGATGGATCTTTCAATTAGAGTTATTCCGCTTGTCCGTCTTCGTTTTGTCCCTTTAAGAAGAGTACCGTATCGAATAAATCTTCATAAGCATCGTTGATTGGTGCCAAATCAAAGACGTTTTTATAAGTTGCTATTTCAACTTTTCTGCCTCTCGTTTTTATTCTCTTTAACTGTTCTTCTACTGGATCGCAGTATAACAAATAGAAATAATTGGACTTTCCTTTATCAAATATTCTTGGTATCATTTGTTGGGTATAAATCGATTCTGCTATATATCTTGGTCCATAATAATAAGTGTTTATCTTAAATAAATAAGAAGTGTCGTCTGAAATTTCTGGTATGTCAAATGTTTTCTTTAGTTTTGCAAGTTTTTCTAATAATCCGTATCTCTCTGAAATAGTTAATGCGTTGGGGCTTGAACAGAAAATTTTAAGTGCTTCTTCAGGATGTCTTTCCCAAACGACTATTACTGCTTCTGAATATTCTTTTGAACGTAACTGAGTTTCAAAGCAATTCAATACATAGGATTGGAATTCAAAATTCGACATCTTTCCTTCTTTCAGTCGTTGTAATAAAGATTCTCCCATGAAATCTAAGTCGATGTATTCTTTGATAAAACATGTTTTCACTCTCGTCTTAATAATGTTACACAGTTCTTTCATTACAGTTGTTTTTCCCACAGCTACTCCACCACATAGGAAATAATGATTCTTCTTGCAAGAGTTGTACCATTTGTATTCACAGTTCATCGTTGTTTCTGATTTTTGTCGTTTATTTTTATTGTTTTTATTTTTGTTAATACATGGTCATTTGTTGTTGCTTTGTCATTATTTCTTCTTATTTCTCGTTTCTATTCCTCATATCTATGATGTTTATCCCTTTCTCTCGTTGTTTATTGGCTATTTTTATGTTTTATTGATTTTTATGTTTTTATGCTTCGTTGTTTTGTACCTTTTTTTCACCCTAATTCCTCACCACGTTGAATTTTTTTAACGTTAAATTCAACCCTGCCACGTTGCGTTTTTATATAAACCCTTGTCAGTGATCTAATTAATCATTCGGCCCTGACATTTATGTTAATGCTTATACCATTTGTTCTATTATTGGTTTTTTGTTATTCATTTGTGTTATTACAAATATTAATTATTTAGTTATTCATTTGCTTTACTCCTATTGTTATACTCGCTTTATGGCATATCTATACCGATTTTCGCTATTATTAACTAGCTTCTTCTTATGCTATTACCATCAGTCTAATTTTGCTTAATTGATTTATATAACAGTTTGTCGGTATCAGTGTCGTTGATTGCGCCATCTCTCCCTCAAAATATATATATATTTTTACTGATATAGATTTTTACTATATTTTATAGTTTTTTTACTATAATTTATAGTTTAAAATTGTCAGCGTGTCAGCTGACATTTCTATCTACACTTTTTAGATTATTGTGTTTTATATCCCATAATTCTATTTTTATTTGATTACGTATTGATGAGTCAATTCTATTTCTATAAATATCTTTGAGTTGTTGCCACGTCAATTCTATTTCTATAAATACTTTTGATGTATGTCCACGTCATCATTCTATTTCTATTTTTAGTTGCCACGTCATCACACTCATTTTTGTGATCACTACTGTGTTCTATTTTTAGAACACTGTCATACTCTCTTAATCCATTGACAATTTGTGTCTTTCTACGCGTAGAAAGACACAAATTGTCAATGGATTAAGTGACTATGACATATTTAAATATCTTCTTCTTAATATATTTAATTTTTATCTATTTCTTAATTATTATCTTATTCTATTTTTATATCGTTTTTATTATCTATTTCTTATTAACTTTATTATTCTATGTTTTATTTTTATTTCTTCTTTTTCTTTTATATTATTATTATATTTTTATTCATTTCCAATGAAAAATATAAGTATTTTTATGTTTTTATTATTCAAAAATTATTTTCTAATAAATTATGAATATAAATGAAAATAATTTATTCTTTTGTATTAATTAAAAGAATATGAAATAAAAATGAATATATATTTGATAATATAATAAACTATAATAAATCAGAGTTTATTTTTAAATGAAATAGATTATAAAATTATAAATATGAGAATAGAAAATAATTGTTTTTGATATTAAACAATATAATAAATAATAAATAAAATAATTAATAATATAAAATAAAATATTATATAAAATATAAATAATTAAATAATTAATAATATACCATAAATAATTTATCACACTATTATTAAATTGTACCATAAAAAATAATTATAAAAAAGAAATAAATAATAAATATATATTTCTTATTTTAATAAATTTAAATTAAAAAAAGAAAAAGAATTATGATAAAGTAA
>NW_001855676.1:0-2434 GCF_000209125.1 Entamoeba dispar SAW760
TCTTATACAATAATCACTATTCTAATTATTTCATTAACATATTTATTAATCATAATCATTAATCATTATGTCATTTATATTGACATATGGATTGTCTTTAGAGTTACTAACACTAATATATTTTGTATTATTATTTATTTTCTTATCTCAATTTTCATTATATCTAAGTTATCTTCCAATTGATTACTGTGCTGAATATCTGAAGATATTAATTAATTCATTGTTAATTATTGTAATATATATTCTGTTACTACTTTCTTCACTATTTATTTCTTCAATTTTTCATTATCTTTTCTTTGTTGATTTTATAATTAAATATATCATTAATTTCATCTGATTATCATATATTTAAATATTTATAAATTTCATCTTTTTCGATTATTGTGATATTTTCATTTCAAGATATATTTGATTATTATTCTTTATTTCTTTATTTCTTTTTCATTTATTTCTTTATTCAACTTATTATTTATTTAATTTATTTGTAAATGTTCATATTTCTTCACTATTTTGTTTCATTATTCTCATTTATTCATTATATAATGTATGATTTATATTATTGAATTTCTATTCAATGATTTGATAAATTATATTTATTTTGATGATGATGTTAGATTTGATAATGAATCATGATGTAAAATTTATCATTTTAATATATCATTTATATTTATATCATATGATTATATTCATCATATTTTATACATTATTTATGTTGATTTATTCTATATTAAATTATTTTAATATTTATATTACTTATTCATGATTCACTGAGTCATATGATTTATTAATTTCATAATATGAATCCATATATTTGTATATTTATCTTATTTTTGTTGATTTAACATATAATTATTAATTATTCATTACTTGTCATCAAGAGATGTAATTTACATTATAATTGGTTTTTAATAATTTTAAATTATTCATTATGAATATTAATTCTATTATGATTATTATCTTTTAATAATGATATAAATATTTTTCATAAATATATTTATATAATTAATATGATGTTAATTAATAACATCATTCATATCATCTCATTTATTGATTAATATTGTTCTTCAATTTACTATATTTAATTTGATGAATTCATTGAAATTTAATTATTTATTAAATATATTAAGAATATATTTTCTTGATAATGATATTCTCTTCAATTAATATAAATATATAATGTCAATACCTGGTGATTTCTAGTTACTTATTTTCATCATAATTAAAATTAAATCATCCATTTGATGATGATATTATCATAATTTCTGTATCTTTCATTCTAAATTATGATTTAATTTATTTCCATTTATTTTAATTGAATGATGATAATATTAAGATATTCATTATCAATATTAATAATGTTATTTTCATATTGATGTTTTTATTATTGAATTATACTCTACTTTCTATGACTGAGTTCAATTTCATTTTAGTATATATTTTAGTTATTTATTTTATGTGAATTTTAATATTATTAATGTATTCTTTATCATTATTTAATTTCTTATTTATTGTTTTTATTATATTTCTATTTCTTAATTTATTATTTAACAAATTATTTCAAATCAATATAACATATCAATTAAATTTATATTTATTTGATTTATTGTGTTTTATTTTATTATTATTTGTTTATCATTTTTTGTTTTTTGATATTCAGTGTTTTGTTCTTCTATTTCCAGTATTGTACTTTTTCATAATAGTAGTTTTATTCATTTGTATTATCCCAGATGATGATGTTCTCAGTATTTGTTTTGTATTTATCATTAATAATTGTTTTCTTCTTCTCAATTTCTGAGATAAAAAAAATAAACAATAAATTGATGATAATTTGATATTAATTGATTTTCTTCATTTTCTCTTTGTGTATGGTCTAATTCTTCTTTTGTTTTTACTGCAATCTCATACTTTTCAATTCTACTTTTTTGATATTCAATGTTTTGTTTTTATTTATCTCTTATATTCTTCTTCAATATATCAACACTCTTCTCCACCTCATATTTATTCAACTTCCCATAATTAACTCAAAGAATGTTGGTAATTTCATCTTTATTTCATATTTCTGTGTTATTTCTATTTTATATTTAATTTATTTTTCATTGTAATGTTTTATTTTCCTCTTTTAATTTGGAGTTTTCTTTTCTTATTTCATTACATGTGTTTTGAATATTGTTTATTTGTGTTTGAATCTTTTCTATTTCTTCTTCAAACTCTTTCCTGACGGTTTCTCGTGCTTTTTGAATCATTTCATTTGAGATGATTTGTTCTTCTTCTTTCTTTTTTGTTTGAAATTATTTAATAATTTCTTCTAATTCTTTGATTTGGTTTTGAAGAATGTTAATTTATTATTTGTTATATTCTTCTTCTTTATCTTGTGTTTTCTCTTTATTTTCTTTTTCGTTTATTATTCTTGCAGTTTTATTTCATTTCTTTGTTT
>NW_001855675.1:0-1058 GCF_000209125.1 Entamoeba dispar SAW760
TAAAATAAAAAAACTAAAAGAAATAGAATATAATATAATAATAAAAGAAATAGTTCCAATACTATCAATCATATCAACTTGACATCCTTTTCAACCCAGGTCTATCATTCGTAGACAGGTTTTCGTTGCTCCGTTAACCGGCCTCACGCTGTACCCTGTTCGTTACCTTCCGCACTAAATCTACCTACGTAAATTAAGTAATGAAGTACGAAGATATGGGATGGGGTAGTCTCAAATGTTCATAATTATGATAGGATCAATTCTATTTTTTTATAATGATTCCAAACAATTTGGTTACAGATGGGCGTTACTCATCCAATCACTAAGTTTTTAATAAGATTAATGATATAAAATATAAATAAGTAAGTAAAGAAAAATTATGGGAGATTATAAACAAGAAAAGATATAAATAGGTAGAGGGTAACTGGTCAAAGAAGTTAACTAAGTATCTAAGTATATATGGAATAGATAAGTTAAAAGGATAGTCACAGTATAGATAGTATAAGTAGTATAGATAAGAACAGAAGTAAGATATAAAATATAAGATATAAGATATAAGATATAAAATATAAAAAGAGAAGTGAATATATATAATATATAATATATAAGTAAATATGAATAATATTTAATATATAATATATAATATAGTAGTAGTTAATAGTATAAATAGGATATATAAGATAATAAGTTTAAAGTAGAAGTGAATATATATATATATATACATAGAAAAGTGGATATATATAATATAAAAAAGTGTAAGGCGACTATGGGGATCGAACCCATGACCTTCTGTTTACAAGACAGATGCTCTACCGCTAAGCTAAACCGCCATCACGAGGTATAAAAAGGGGAATAAAAAATCAAGGAAGAAATACATAAGGATAATACATAAGGATGGGCAAAAGGGATAAAGTCTAAGTCTAAGTCTATAATATAAAAAAGATAGATATAATATAAGTACATATAGTGATATAATAATATAGTCATATAGTCATATAGTCATATAATAATATAATAATATAGAGAATAGAGATAGTCAAGTCATATATAAAATATAT
>NW_001855674.1:0-1024 GCF_000209125.1 Entamoeba dispar SAW760
TTTCTTATATGTATATTACTTATTTCTACTACTTATTATCAACTATACACCTATCCTATACTATATCCTTATTATCTTATATGTTTATATTCCTATTTCACTATATTACTATATTACTATTTGACTATATGACTATATTCCTATTTGACTATATTACTATATTCCTATATTACTATTTGACTATATTACTATTTGACTATATGACTATATGTGTTTGTAGAGTATGTATGTATGCTTATTATTTATGTTATATAAATCTCTTAGTGTTCCTATGTGTATAACTTCTATTATTTATGTTCTTATTTTATTATTTTATTATTTTATTATGTTATTATTTTATTATGTTATTATTTTATTATGTTATTATGTTCTTATTTTATTATCCATGCTATTATGTTCTTATTTTATTATCCTATTATGTTATTATGTTATTATGTTCTTATTTTATTATGTTCTTATGTTCTTATGTTATTATGTTATTATGTTATTATGAGTGTGTTCAATATCATCATCCCTTACCTATTTCTACTATAACCGATTGGCCTTGTTAGCTCAGTCGGAAGAGCATCAGCCTTCTAAGCTGAGGGTCGCAGGTTCGAGCCCTGCATGAGGCGCCTTTTTATCATCCATATCTATAACTATAACTATACCTATAACTATACCTATCCAACTTTATACTCTCTATGTTTCTTATATGTATATTACTTATTTCTACTACTTATTATCAACTATACACCTATCCTATACTATATCCTTATTATCTTATATGTTTATATTCCTATTTCACTATATTACTATATTACTATTTGACTATATGACTATATTCCTATTTGACTATATTACTATATTCCTATATTACTATTTGACTATATTACTATTTGACTATATGACTATATGTGTTTGTAGAGTATGTATGTATGCTTATTATTTATGTTATATAAATCTCTTAGTGTTCCTATGTGTATAAACTTCTATATTTATGTTCCTATTTTTATATTTTATTATTTTATTTATGTATTATTTT
>NW_001855673.1:0-1247 GCF_000209125.1 Entamoeba dispar SAW760
ATAGATTTAGTGGTGAAGGACATTTTAGAGAAGTGTCAAGAGTAAGTATTCAAGATTTAAGTAGATATGTTAAAGAAGAAGTATATTTTCCAAGAATGTTTATGAAAATAGAAGATGATTGTGTTAGAGTATTAAAACCCTCATATAGAAAATGGTCATCAAATAATAAAAGTGTTTTAGAAGGAAATGAAAAAATACCATTATTAACATTTATAATGCATTACGCACAATCAAAACTATATGGAGATTATTTAAAAAAGAAGAATGATAAAGTATTAGAATATTTTGATTTACTTGAATTAATTTGTAGTTTTACTAAAAAATATTCACTAGATCCTAATGTTAAAAAAGTTTATGGAGAAGATAAATTACAAAATAATATAAATTTTGTTACTGAATCATTTACTAATTCTAAAATTGTTCCTGATAAATCAGAAAAATTTATTAAATTAAATGAATCAGATCGTCGTGCATCTGTTTCTTCTCGTGTTCAATTACAAGAAAATTTAAAAACTAAAACCCCTACATTAGCTTTCTTAGATAAAGGTGGAAGTCGTGCTTCTTTACCAAACAAAGTTAAACCAAAAAGATCAGAAACATTAGTTGCATTCTTTAAATCAAGTAAAGATAATTCTGGTGCTTCTACTCCAACACAAGAACTTAATAAAACTCCTTTAAGTCCATCAGAAGATAAAATATCAAGTTTATCTACTTCAAGATCAAAAGCACAAAGTAAAAGAGGTACAATGACACCAATTGCATTTGATGAATTAGTTGGACAAATAGAACTTCATGAAAAAGTAGAAAAAAGTAAAGGTGATGTAATAAAAATGCCAGGAGAAGTAAATGGAATGGTTCAATATAAAGATAAGATATATGTTGCAATGAGTTGTTTTAATGATTCATGTATTGGATGGTTAAGATGTATAAATGCAAAAGAACCAACAAAAATACTTTCAACAAATACATATAATCAAGAAATAATTAAAATGAAAATATTTAATGAATATCTTTATGTATCATTAAAAAATGGTAAAATATTAATATTTAATGCAGACACTTTTAAACCAATGATATTTGAAGATTCGTTACATCCAGGAATTGTAGATTTCTTTAGTTATAAAGATAGTGTTTATTTATTATTAATTTCTAGTGAATTTGTTAGATATACAATTAAAGAAGATAAAGTTACAACTAAAATACTTAAATATAAAGGAATCCCTATTGCTGGAAAACAATTATTAGAA
>NW_001855672.1:0-2716 GCF_000209125.1 Entamoeba dispar SAW760
TTCTTATATCTTCTATTTTATCATATTTATTTATTATCTTTTATATCTTTATTATTATTTTATTATTGTTGATTATTCTTATATTCTATATTTTAACTTATGATTTTGTATTATTAAATATAAATTAAATGAATTTGATATTATAGATAAATAAATATCAATTTTATTAATCTATTTGTATTTATATAATATAAATATCAATAAAATTAAATTATAAGTTAAATTAAATGAAATATGAATATGAATAATATTAATATGAAATGAAATAATTAAATAATAAGAATATATTTAAAATATAAATATCAAATACATGAATAAAATAAATAATATAAATAATAAAATATAAATCAAAATAAATAAATAAAATAATGAATAATAATCAAATATTAAAACATGAATATGTATTTAATCAAATATATAAACATATATTAATTACATGTTTCATTAAATTTAATGAAATTTGATTTTAATATATATCATAAATGTATATTAATAATAATATATTCTTATATTAAATTATTGATTTATTTATTAATGACTATTCTTTTAATGTTAGAATACCAGATATATATTATCAAATCATCAAAGATAAAAATGATATATTAATGATGTTGATATATGTCAAGATAGAAATATAGAATTAAATTATATTTACAAATTAAATAAATACAAAGAATTCAAAGAGAAGTTAATACAAAGTAGAGAATTAACTTATGTAGAAATAATACCTGTAATATTATCAATAAATTAATACATAAAGAATCAGTAAGAAGATTAAAATCACTAAAATTACAAATTAACTTCCCCCAAAATACTACGAACAATCATTATTAAAAACATGAAATATTTAATGTTCTACATATTTAACACTGGCAACACATTAGAAGATGAACTTTCTAATTCTCATATGTTAGAAATGAACTCTATTGTAGAAATAGAACATATTGAAATCACTAAATAATCACTTCTCAATATTCATAAAATCCAATTATGGATATATCTATTATTTGTTATTTTTATTATAAATTTCTGTATTTCTTATTTATCTTTATTTATTCTATCATATTTGTCATTTCTTTATATTTATAATTTAATTTCATAATCTATTTCATTTATATTTTCATTCATAAATGAATAAACATGAAATTGAAATGAAATATAATAAAGATGATTTAAAAAAGAGAAAATAATATAAATTGAATAAATATTTCATTTTAATGATTCAATATTCAAAATTGTATTCAATGAATAAATATGATATTATTATATTCTTGTTTTGATAATGAATTTATTGTATCTTTATTGTTTCATACATGATTTATTATATAATTTATTCAAATATTAAATCATGAAATATCATTATATTGATTTATATTTTATATTAATTAATTATGATATCAAGAATAATGTAAGTGATGTTCAGAATGAAATAAATAAATGAAATAATGTATTTAAATAATGAAAAATATGAATATTTTATTGTTATCATTGTATTTAGTTAATATAAACATATTATTTATTAATTTATAAAAATACAAGAATTTATAAGTTTATTAACAAGAGAAATGATGAATATCATTGAAGAATCAAAATAAATTTAATTAGATTCTTTTATTCTAATTTATTTTCATCATAAATAATTATATTATTTGATTTAAAATTATAATTGAATGTTATTAATAACAATGTTAATGTGAATCAATGTTTATTTAATAAGATAATAAGATTAATAAGATTAATAATGTTATTCTATTTTCTATTTTATTTTCATTTATTTTATTATTCATTTAAATATATGTTATTTCTAAATGTATTTCATTTATCTTTATTATCATTTATCTTCAATATGTAATTCTATCATTTTAACATATTATTGATATTCTTAAATTTCATTTTTTATTCAACATAAACAAAGTATAAAATAACAATTGAATAACTTCATAAATAATATACAATGAAAGTATTATGAAATAATGATATTAATAAATTATTAAATGAATAATATAAAATGAAAAAGTATATAATGATAATTATTGTATAATTATGAAAACAAGAATGTAAATAAAAATAAGAGATGAATAACAAATTAAATGATTATTATAATGAATGATTAATTCAACTCTATCATTGTTTATCTCTTTAGTAATAAAATATTTTGAATATACTTGTATCGTGTTTTCTATTTATTTTATTATATTTCATTAATTTCTTTATTATTTTCTGTTTCTTTTATATTTTATTTCATTCATTGTTATTTTCATCTCTTTCATTTCTTTTATTATCATTTGTAATATGATTTCATTCTTTTATTTATTGTTTTATTTCATTTTATGTTTTATTTCATTTATAATTTATTATTTCATGTTTTCTTATTCTTTGTTGTTTCTTATTTATAATTAAATATTCTATTCTTATTCATTTCTAGAATATTATTTACTCTATTCTATTATTATATCTCTTTGTTTATTTTATTCTATTATTATTATTTGTTTCTTCTTCTTTTATTCTCTTCTTTCTTTTTATCATTTTCTTCATTTATCATATCAATTATTCTACAAAACAAACATCTAACATCAAATATTTTGTTTATGAACAGTTGTTATTGTAATAACCAATATACATTTCAAAATATTCACAATAAACAGATTAACAACATGAATTTGATATTATTCTTTATTTGATATTATTCTTATTCATTTTCATATTATTGAACTTT
>NW_001855671.1:0-1822 GCF_000209125.1 Entamoeba dispar SAW760
TATTTTATCTATACTGCGTCAGATTAATAATAACTATAACAATTACTAGTACACTAAAAGTTATTTGATATTTATTACTTTTTATAGAAAATGATTTAATTATCCATTTATTCATTAATCATTAAAATGAATTGTTAAAAATTATTTTATCTATACTGCGTCAAGAATTAATAATAACTATAACAATTACTAGTACACTAAAAGTTATTTGATATTTATTACTTTTTATAGAAAATGATTTAATTATCCATTTATTCGATTAGTAAAGTTAAAGACTATTTTAAATTAAAAAACTATATTATTTTATTATTTAAACTATTTCAATTCAAACATTAAAAAAATAAATAAAAAATCGTTCAATTAATCATTATAATATCATTAAATAAAAAGTTGTTTAGAATTCAATTCTGAACAACTTTTACCTTATAAATTTTTATACTTTCGTTGACATTTTTTGAGATATTAATAACTAATTGATAATATTAATAACCATAAAATAAAATATGACAAAAATTCTGTTAAAAAATTAAAATAATTATACTTTATTTTACCAATTTAATATTTAATGATAAAAAAGAAAGATAATTAATTATATTAAAATGTTAAAAATGAGTAAAAATTTAACCATAAAATAAAATATGACAAAAATTCTGTTAAAAAATTAAAATAATTATACTTTATTTTACCAATTTAATGAAAAAACAGAAAAGATAATTAATTATATTAAAATGTTAAAAAAGAATAAAAGGAATAAAAAGAAATAAATTTAATAATTTTAATGAATATAGGATGAAAAAAAGAATTGATAATACATTTTAAAATAAGTTTTATATAAATTTAAATAGAAATTACGGTTAAGTCTCAGCAAATCGTTTCATTCAATACCCGAGAGTATTGATTAAGAAACTCTAAAGCTTACAACACCGATTTCTGATGCCATCGTCTATAAGCAACAGTTATGCTTTGAATTTTGTTAACTCAGTATTCACTACCCTTTTTGATAGAGTAATACACGAGATAATAAATACAACGTATATAATTTTCAATTGTACTAAAGTAACAAGAAAAAGACAAAGTATTCATCTAGACGAAATTCTGGCTTGAGAGGCTTTCAGCCATTATTTCAACACGTGTTAGATTCTCAACACTATTTGATCAAATAATTGAATAATCCAGTGGCGTGACACAACGGTTCCTCTCGTACTGAGTTGTGCTACTATCTAAATACTTTGAAGATCTACCGAAACGGTAGGGTAAAACTAACCTGTCTCACGACGGTCTAAACCCAGCTCACGTTCCCTATTAAATGGTGAACAATCATACCTTTTTTCAATTCTGCTTGAAATGGATAGGAAGAGCCGACATCGAAGGATCAAAAAGCAACGTCGCTATGAGCGCTTGGCTGCCACAAGCCAGTTATCCCTGTGGTAACTTTTCTGACACCCCAAGCCTTATTATTAAAGGATTAACTAGAAATCACCTTACGGTCTCACACATCAGATAAATCTAATATGTTTTAAATTTTTTCTAGTTAAAAATCTTAGGGATCGTTAGGCCATCATTTCAGAGTTATTGATTGTACTGGAATCAATAATCAAATGAACTTATACCCTTATATTCTACATGAGGTTTCTGTCCTCATTGAGTTCATCTTTGGACACCTGCGTTATCTTGTAACAGATGTGCCGCCCCAGCCAAACTCCCCGTCTATCTTTTTCAATCGCCTGTTTCAACCGAAGTTTTAATGTTTTTAAATTAATGGAAAATCCATTTTAACATTTAACGAAATGAGTGAAATAGTATTTCTAGTGGTGGTATTACA
>NW_001855670.1:0-2217 GCF_000209125.1 Entamoeba dispar SAW760
AAATAAAATGTAGGTAAAATACCAATTCTATAACAATCAGTTGACATTTTGTAACTTCTTGTTGTATTGAGTATGGTATATCTTGAATTGTTGAGTATACTCATTCATAATTGTGTTCATTTTATATTATTCTTTATTTTATTTCATTTACCTTCAATTCTATTTTAATGTGAAAATATCATTATGAAATGTAATAAAGAAGAACATTATGTTAATTCAAATTTATAATGTTAGTTATGAATAACAATGATTATATAAATATGAATATCAATCGTATTGTTATTAATGTGTAAATATGTTATATTTCATTTATCATACTGATGAGATGTCATAATGATATGTTAATAGATGTTATTATTTATTTATTTAAATGATATAATTATTGATATGAAAATTAAATTATATCACAGATGATTATCAATGATAAATGATGATAATATACAATGTAAATTATTTATATTATTGTATCAAACAAGAATTAAATGATGAAATAAATAAAAAGATAATAAATAAGAAGTATCAATGAAATGATGATATGATAATAACAAATTGAATAATTTAAACATCAACACACTAATACAGAATGAAGAATGACCATTTAATATGTAATATAAATTAAACATTTATAATTAATAATAATGAATTTAATGTTCATCTTCAACTTTCATTCATGATAATAACTCATTAATTTTATCATTAATCATTATATTTATTTTCTTATTATTTTCTTTATTCTTTCTTTTATCATTTTCATTTTGTATTTATTTTATTTTATTTCAATTTCATCAACAGATATATTCATTTAATACAGAAATCGAATTAGAAAGATAGAACTAATAATATACAAATATCTTCTTCTCATATTTAATCACAAATATTTTCATCTAATAATATTATCTACTATTTTTTACCTTTTAAACATTTAACAAGAATTAATTTGCAACATGATAATTCATTTCAATGATCTATCAAACATAAACACCATGTTTTAAACAAACAATGAATACATTCATTACATTTAGACAACAATTATGAAATAATTACAACATCACAAATCATTATAATAATATAATGATGAATACGAATGAAATACATAATTTCATGACCGATATTGTACAAATGAAATACTAAAAGAAGAAAAAATGTAAAATAATAGAAATATAAAAGAATATATAAATTTGAGATTATTATATAATAAAATAAAAAGAAGAAAGAATGAGAAAGATATTAAATCTATAGAAGAATTTAATAAAGAGAATAATAAACAAAGATGGATGATTGATAACTATATAAATTTATACAATTATGTCAAATATTTACCTAATAGTTCAATGATAAATAATAGTACAAGTAGACAAAATGAAAAGAAAGAAGGAAAAATAAAATATTATATAAAAAAGGTAACGAAAAAAGGAAATAATAAAGAGAAAAAAGGAAGAGAAAGAAGGGTATAAAAGAAAAAAGTGAAATTAGGAAGTAGAAGAAGATGAAAAGAATAAAAGTAGAAAGTTGAGAATATAAAAAGAAAGAACATAAAAAGGAGTAATCAAAAAGAGATAATAAATGATGAAAAGAAGGATGAAATAAAGGTGGTATTTTTATTACAGAAATTAGAAATATGAAATAAAAAGCGTTTATTTATTGATACAAAAATAATTAATATTGTTTTATTGATGCAAAATATTTTACTCCTTTTTCTTTTTGGAGTTTTTTTATTTAGATGCATTATTTCTTTGCCTGTTTTGGTTCCTGATAGAAGTTACATTTGATATTGATGCAAATGGAATATTAAATGTAACAGCAGAAGATAAAACTACAGGAAAGAAGAATAAAATTACTATTACAAATGATAAAGGAAGATTAAGTAAAGAAGAGATTGATAAAATGATAAGAGAAGCAGAGAAATATAAAGCAGAAGATGATGAGAATAAAGCACGAATAGAAACAAAGAATCAAATAGAAAATATGTGTTATTCAATGAAGAATACGATTAAAGAAATGGGAGATAAAATAAGTTCAGAAGATAAAAAGAAAGCAGAAGAAATAATAGAAAAGAATTTAAGATGGATTGATAATAATCAAAATGGAAGTAAAGAAGAATATGAGAAGAAAAAAGAAGAAATGGAAAAAGAAATAGGAGGAATTTATTCAAAAATATATCAAGGAAGAGGAAGTAATGGATTTACAGGAGAAGAAATACAGAAAAAGAAAATAATA
>NW_001855669.1:0-1700 GCF_000209125.1 Entamoeba dispar SAW760
ATATATAGATAATATAAATAGAAAGAAATATATATAATATAAACATAATATGTAAACAGATTATATGATAAAGTAGTTATAGTAAGCTCTCATAGCTCAGTCGGTAGAGCATGGTGCTAATAACGCCAGGGTCGCAGGTTCGAAACCTGCTGAGAGCATTGTTTTTAAAGAAATACATACATATTATACATATTATACATATTATACATATTATACATATACATACATGAGAGTATTTGTATAAAAGGAATAAAGTAATAAAGTAATAAAGGAATAAAGTATAAAAAGAATATAGTAATATAGTAATAAAGGAATAAAGTATAAAAGGAATAAAGTATAAAAGGAATAAAGTATAAAAGGAATAAAGTATAAAAGGAATATAGTAATAAAGGAATATAATAATAAAGGATATAAGTATAAGTATAAGTATAAGTCATGAATATAAAATAGAATATAGAATATAAAGGATATAATATATAATATATAAAGTAGAATATATACATATAATATATATAATAAATATAATAATATATAATATATAATATATAAGGGAAGTACATAAAAAGAATATAGTATAGATTAAATATAGATGAAGGGGGCTTAGCTCAGTGGCAGAGCAGCTGACTCCAGATCAGCCGGTCAGTGGTTCAATCCCTCTAGCCCTCACTTTTTATACATATAGTATCCATAAAGTATAGATAAAGTAAGATATAGTATATCTAGTGTATAAGTAGAGGATACATATAGTAAGATAGTAAGATAGTATGATAGTATGATAGTATGATAGTATGATAGTATGATAGTAAGATAATAAGAAAGTATGGCATCTATAGTCATATATAGAACAATAAATAGTCATATAAACACTGGAAAGTGATATAAAAGATATAAAAGGATATAAGATATAAAATAAATAAAATATATATATATAACATATAAAAAAAATAAAGAAGTAAGTTTAAGTTATAAAAGGTTATATAAAAAGAGTGAATAAGTTAGTCGGAATAGTTAAAGAATAGAATAGTATAGTCATATAAACATATAAACATATAAACATATAATAATATATAGATAATATAAATAGAAAGAAATATATATAATATAAACATAATATGTAAACAGATTATATGATAAAGTAGTTATAGTAAGCTCTCATAGCTCAGTCGGTAGAGCATGGTGCTAATAACGCCAGGGTCGCAGGTTCGAAACCTGCTGAGAGCATTGTTTTTAAAGAAATACATACATATTATACATATTATACATATTATACATATTATACATATACATACATGAGAGTATTTGTATAAAAGGAATAAAGTAATAAAGTAATAAAGGAATAAAGTATAAAAAGAATATAGTAATATAGTAATAAAGGAATAAAGTATAAAAGGAATAAAGTATAAAAGGAATAAAGTATAAAAGGAATAAAGTATAAAAGGAATATAGTAATAAAGGAATATAATAATAAAGGATATAAGTATAAGTATAAGTATAAGTCATGAATATAAAATAGAATATAGAATATAAAGGATATAATATATAATATATAAAGTAGAATATATACATATAATATATATAATAAATATAATAATATATAATATATAATATATAAGGGAAGTACATAAAAAGAATATAGTATAGATTAAATATAGATGAAGGGGGCTTAGCTCAGTGGCAGAGCAGCTGACTCCAGATCAGCC
>NW_001855668.1:0-1002 GCF_000209125.1 Entamoeba dispar SAW760
ATACGGCTAAAGTGTTGGTAGGTTATGCTTATACTGGTATTTCTGAGGGTATGCAGTTTATTGATAATAATACATATTTGAGTGCTGGTCGAGATGCATTGGAATCTGTTTTAATTGGTGGTTTGAGGAAAGTTGCTGGTGATGAAGTTGTTGATTTTTTTAGTAATGCTACTTCGTTAATATCTAAGACTATATCATTATTTAATTAGAACTCTTAATTGAATCTTGTTTTCATTCATTTGATGCAACGACGTGCTGGTAGACGTAATTATCCAAGAAGAGGATATAAAAAACGTGCAACTTTGAAACGACAAGCATTTGGTAATTTTGCCAGTGCTATGCAACAACGAGATAGTACTAATGTTGTTATTAGTATGCAAGAAGATGTTTCTATTAATGTTCCAGTTGGTGCAAACGAAGGTACAATGTTAAGGAATGTTACTGCATTGATGACTTCTACACAATATTTTCATAATTATATGGGAATGTATGATCAATTTAAGTTAAATGCTGTTAGAGCATCTATGGAAATGACATTTATTGGAAATCAATTATTAAATAGTGCAACATTTCCATCTATATGTACAGCATGGGATCGTAATGGTGTTAGAATCAATACTGCTGTTATTAATAATACAAGATATTTCCAATTACCTACTTATTCTTCTGTTTCTTCTTATTCTAGTGCAAATGAAAAGACGTTATATTATGGTAGTAGATGGGGAGTTGTAAGACAATTAGATGCAGCATCTATGATGGAAAAGTCTATGTATTTACCAACAACTAATACTAGAGATGTACTCAGTATGGATAATATGTATAGTGCATGGAATCCTCAATTATTAATTTCTATAAAAACTCCTCAATCTGTTAATGCTGTTAATTCTTGTACTCTTACTATTCATTGGCAATTTGATGTTACATTGAGAGGTCTTAGGAAAGTACTTGTTTCTGAAGACATTCTTTTAAACCTTATATTGGTTTTATTGGTTATGCTCGTAT
>NW_001855667.1:0-3468 GCF_000209125.1 Entamoeba dispar SAW760
TCTAAACAAAATATCATATCATTCTCTAAATCAAAACAAATGGTTATATGTTTTATTATTCAAATGAAATGTATGTTGTGGTTCTTTAATATATTCTTCTTTTCTATTCAAATTAAAATTCATTTTGAATCTTTCAATAATTATCAACTTTATCATTTTTAGAATTAACATATCACTTTATTTTATTTCCATTTGTATACTCAATGTTATTTATTCTTTGTTCACATATTAATGTAGTTTGATTCAAATTATCAATGTTGTAAGCAAATAGTATATTAAATATTTTTCTTTTTGTCATTTTTTAACTTTTTTAATTTCTAATTTATTCATTTTTATTGTATAATTTTCTGGTTCCTTTACTATTTCATTGGTGGTTCATTTGTTTTGTTGTTTCAAAGTGTTTTATTTAATTTTATTATTTCTTTGTGTTTTTCTTTTGATGTAATTATTCTTTTTCTTTTCTTCTTCTATTGTTTCTTTATTTATATTTCTTTCTTTGTTATTTTGAATATTATAGTTCATAATTATTTCTTCATTTGGATTATTTATTGTATTAGTTTCACTTTATCTCTATTTTCATTGACCCTATTAATTAATTCATTCTACTTCTTTCTTACTTGATTTTCATTTAACAATTTATTTCTTTTATAACTTTATTTATCTCTTCAGTGTTTGTGTTTTTTTTTGAAAATGATATTGTAAAAAATATCTATTTTATTTTTTATTGGTTACGAAAAAAGGAAATAAGGGAAAATGGAAGAGAAATGATGAAAAAGAAGGACATGAAAGAAAAAAGTGAAATTAGGAAGTAGAAGAAGATGAAAAGAATAAAAGTAGAATGTTGTGATTATAAAATGAAAGAAGATAAAAAAGAATAATTCAAAATGAGATAATAAATGATGAAAAGAATGATGAAATAAAGGATGCATTTTTTATTACAGAAATTAGAAATATATAATAAAAAAACGTTTAATTTATTAATGCAAATTATTTAACATTATTTTATTTATGCAATTTATTTTATTCTTTTTTATTTTTATGATTTTTATTTATATATATAATTTATTCTTTTTCTTTTTAATATATTGATTATTTTAATTTATTATTTATTATTCTTTTATTTATTTTTCTATATTCTTTTATTTGTTAATTTTTATTATATTTATGAAATATTTCATTATTATAAAATAATTTTATTATTAATTATTTAAATGATTTATATTAAAATGAATTTATTTTATATTTTATTGTTTTCTTTTATCATTATTTTATATTTTAATAATTTCTTTAATATCATCATTTTATATTATTATTATCTTTATTCTTTCATATTTTTATTATTTATTATTATTATTATATTTTTCATTTCTTATTTTATTTTAATTTATTATTAATATTATTTATATTTCTTTTCTTTCTTATTATTCTTCTTTATTATTATTATTCTTTATTCTTATTATTTATTTATTTATTTTATTTTATTTATTTTCATTTGATTCTTATTTTCATTTCTTGTTTTGATTATTTTGATTTGATTTAATTTTAATTTTTATTATTATATTTTTGATTATTAATATTTATTTAACATTTATTTATTATTTGTTTTTATTATTATCATTTGATTTATATTTATTATTTATTTCTTTTATTATCTTTCTTTTCTTTATTCTTTATTCTTTATATTATATTCTTATTTCTTATTATTTATTTTTGATTTTAAATGATTGTTTCAATATTCATCATTTTATTTATATCTATTATATTAATCTTATATCATTAAATTATATCATTAAATATTAAATAATCAATGTGATATAACAAAATAATTTAAATAATATATCATTATAAAATAAAATAATTAATAAATGATTTCATAATAAATATTAAATTCATAAAATAATGAATAATATAATACAAAATGATAAATAAAAATAAAAATGATAATAATAAATAAATAATAATACAAAATATAAATAATAATAAATATAATAATGATATAATACAAATATTAATCAAATCAATATATAAATAAAAATAATTAATAATAATAAACAAATAATAAAATTGAATATATTTTTTATTAAACAAGAGAATAAATAAAATAAATAAAAATATAAATAATAACAGAATAAGAATAAATTCTAAAAGAAATATATATAATAAATAAAAATAATAAAAAATAGATAGAAAAAGAAAAAAAAAATAAAATATAATAAACATAAATTAATAAAAGAATAATAAGAAAAGATAAAATAAATAATAAATAATAAATTCATATGATATCGATAGAAGATATAAAAACTAAATGAATAATAATAATAAATAATAAAGAAATAATAAGAGAAATGATATAATAATAAATAAAATATATAAATAAAATAATAAATAAAATTAATATAATATAAATAAAATAATAATAAATATAAAGAGAAAATAGATATAAAATATAAAAATATAATCAAAATGAAAATAAGATAAAGAAATGTATTAATATATAATAAATTATATATAAATAGAAGTGTGTTAATATATAAAATAAAATATAAATAATAATAATATCAAACTAATAAAATATGATAAATATAAAATATATAGATAATATGATGATATATATAATACAATAATAAAAATAAATATAATAATAAAATATATAAATATATAAAAATATAATACATAAATAAAATAATAATAACATAATAATAAAAATGTATACATACATTAAATCAAATATCATTTATGAATCATTTATATTTCATAACAATTTATCATAAAATGATATAAAATATAAACAAATATAAATGAATATAGAATGAATATTTAATTTAATTTTTATTTTTTTAGGAGTAAAATAATAAAAACTATTATTTTATTGATTCAAAATATTTTACCCCTTTTTCTTTTTGGTGTGTTTTTTTATTTAGGTACATTATTTCTTTGGTTGTTTTGGTTCCCTATTTAATCCATAACAGTGATAACTTTTCTCTTCTTTTCTTCTAATTCTGATGGTCCATTTGTTGCTTCTTCTACTCTTCTTCCATTTCTTTTATTTTTCTTTCACGTTCTACTTCTATTTCTTTTTTCTCTCATATCTTTCTATTATCTCTTCTCTTCTTCTATATCTCTTTCTTGTTCTTGTATTATTTCTTCTTTTCTTCATTTTCCATACGTATTTCTTCTTGTTCTTTCTTACATAATTTCTCTTTTATTATCTTTTCTATTTCTTCAAATCTATTCATCCATTCATGTATTATTTCTTATTTTCTTTTGTCTTTCTTCATTGTCTTTTCTTGTAATATCTTTTGTTTCTATATCTTTTATATTGTTTATTCTCATGATAATATTGATTAAACTTTTTACTTGAATTATGGTATTTGTGGTTATAATAATTACTTTTCATTTTATTATAAATGTGATTAATTGAGAATGTACTATGGTATTTATAAATATGATAATTAATATTAAATGATT
>NW_001855666.1:0-1702 GCF_000209125.1 Entamoeba dispar SAW760
ATTATAATTAAAAAATAAAATGAATTCATATTTTATTTGTAAATAATAATAATAATGAATTAATGATAATAATTAATAATATTGAATATTGAATATAATTTTATAATAATATAATTAATAATATTTAATGATATTCAAAATATAATTGATGAAATAGAATATAATTATTTGTTATTAATATAAATAATAACAATGAATATAAAGAAGAAATAAATGATTTATATAATATGAAAATTTATTCAAATAATGAATAATTTATTAATTAAATAAAATGATTTAAAATAACAACAAAATGAAATATTTAATAATTATGAATGTATTAAAAATAAAAATAATGGCAACGAAAAAAGCAAATAAGAGAAAAATGAAGAGAAAAAATGATATAAAAGAAAAAAGTGAAATTAAGAAGTAATATAAAAAAGAAGAATAAAGAATAAAAATATAATATATAATCAAATATAAATATTATATGAATAGTATATAATATGTAATATATAATAAATAATAATTTCATATGATATAGATATAAGATATAAAAATTAAATGAATAATAATAAATGATAAAGAAATAATAAGAGAAATGATATAATAATAAATAAAATATATAAATAAAATAATAAATAAAATCAATATAATATAAATAAAATAATAATAAATATAAAAAGAAAATTGATATAAAATATAAAAATATAATCAAAATGAAAATAAGATAAAGAAATATATTAATATATAATAAATTATATATAAATAAAAATATATTAATATATAAAATAAAATATAAATAATAAGAATATCAAACTAATAAAATATAATAAATATAAAATATATAGATAAAATGATGATATATATAATATAAAAATAAAAATAAATATAATAATAAAATATATAAATATATAATAATAAAATACATAAATAACATAATAATAACATAATAATAACATAATAATAACATAATAATAACATAATAATAATAAAAATGTATACTTATATTGAAACAAATATCATTTCTGATTCATTTATAATTCAGAACAATTGATCATAAAATGATATAAAATATAAACAAATATAAATGAATATAGAATGATTATTTAATTTAATTTTTATTTTTTATTTTTTTTTAGGAGCAAAATAATAAAAATTAAATTATTTTATTTATTCAAAATATTTTATCCCTTTTTCTTTTTGGTATTTTTTATTTAGATTCATTATTTCTTTGCTTATTTTGGTTCCCGTTCATTTGTTCTTTTTCATATCTTTCTATTATTTCTCTCTTTTTCTATTTCTTGTTCTTGTATTCTTTCTTTTATTATTTCTTCTTTTCTTCTTCTTTATTACTTAGTTCCTATTTACTATTCTATTTCTTTAAATCTCTTCATCATTTTTGTATTATTTTCTTGTTTTCATTTCTTTTGTCTTTCCTTCATTGTCTTTTCTTGTAATATCTTTTGTTTCTATATCTTTTACATTATTTATTCTCAGAATAATATTGATTAAACATTTTACTTGAATTATAGTATTTGTGGTAATAATTATTTTTCTTTTTATTATAATTGTGATTAATTGAGAATGTATTATGGTATTTATAAATATGATAATTAATATTAAAGTAATTATGCTATTATTTTATTGATGATGATTATATTTATATCTTTGATATATCTTCTAAATCTATTTGTTGTGTATAATTATTTATTTATGATTT
>NW_001855665.1:0-2354 GCF_000209125.1 Entamoeba dispar SAW760
ATTCTTCTTTTATATTTATTATCTTTATTTATTATTTATTATTATTTCTATCATTCTTTTTAATATTTAAATCATTTTATTTTTATTCTTTCTATTTCTTGAATGTTTATTAAAATACTTTCTTTATCTTTATTTATTCTTCATTGTTTTTCATTTATTTTATTTCATTCTTTTCGATTCTTTATTTTTACTCTATTACTCTTTATTTTTCTTTTATGTCATTATTTTTCTATCGTACATTTTGATGATATACAATATCATCATTTAAGGTTTAAGAGTAAATTTCTAAATATCATTTTATATAACATTTATTATTTCTTTTATATAACGCATTTTATTTTAAGAATAATAGTTATTGTTTTAAATGTCATTTATTTTTATTACCTCATATCTCTTAATCTCAACTCCAAAGTTCGACCTTAATCTTTTAAAGTTCACCTCTAGTATTTAATTAAATTCATTTTTAAACAATCTGAAAAAGTTATAAAGAATATCTTCATTTAATTTGGATGACTTTCTTATCAACATTTGAAGAAGATATTCAGAATCATGAAAATATTAGTTTTAATGGAAATATTGTTATTCCTCCTCATGACACTCATTTAACTAATTTAAAATATCCATGTTTTAATGAAAGTCATAAATATTATCTTAGAACAAATCCATCTAAAAGAAAAATTAAATACATTGAAGTCTCATTAAAATCTCATGGTTATGAATTATTAAAAATAAGTATTAAAGTTATTAAAGACATTAAAATATTGAGAAAATGTTTAATAGGAAATAGTCATTTAGTTAAAGATGTTGATAGAACTGAATATTTAAATATTATATCTGATCTTTCTGATGTTATAGAAATATTTTCTAATATTAATGTTTATATCACAGCAAATGATAACCACATATTATCAAAATCATTAAATTATTGTCTCAAAATATTTTTAAAATCAGAAGATATGTGGATGAAATACCCTTTGATGGAATTCTTATCTACATATGTTATTATCATGATCGATGAAAGTAATGATACAGTTTTAGAAAACATGAGAATTATTTCAAAATTATTGAATAAATAGAATAAAATGACTACTGATATTATTAAAATTCAAAACAGAAAACCAGATGGGTTTAGTGATAATAAAAATAAAAAGTGTATTTCATCAATTTCATATGAAGAGAATGAAATAGTTGAACCATCATCAATTCAAAGAGAATCAGAGAGAATACTTAATTGTCAGAGTTTCTTCGAACAAGAAGATCATTGTTCTCTTTTAGATTTAAGTGATTCTAACTTTTAAACTAATTTAATTTTTATTTCTTTTTATTTTTGTTTAGAAGAAGAATGAAAGAAAGATAAAACAATTGAAATACTCTTTTAATAAATATTTGATAATAAAATGAAAGGTTTCATATAAAATAATCAATTATTTTTATTAACCCAAGGTGCTAAAGTATTTATTAACCATACACATTTCCAATATGCTTGTTTCATTAATTTTTTCTGATGTTCTTCATGAATTGATTGTAATAAACTTGCAATTTGTTGTTGAAGTTTAATTGCTTCTTCTAATGTTGGTTGATCTATTTCATAACCAGCAAGTGTAATGAGAATATCTTTTAATGTTGTCATTTGATCAAATGAAATAATGAGTTTGAATTGATGTATTTATGATAATAATGAAAGGATCCTAGTTGATAAAACTCATGAAAGAAGAAAATCGAATATAGAATGACACGAATAATATTTCAACATGATATTTAAACAACAAGAATAAAAACAAGAAAAAACAAATAATAAGAATATGAACAATACACCACAAAACACTGTTGAAAGTCAAGTAATTGATATTAATGAAATGCCACCAACAATGATAAGACCAAGTAATCCACTAATAGAACAAGCAGCACCTAAGAAAACAAGAAATCAAAAAGATAAAATGAATCAATATATTAAAAGACAAGTGGTTGATAATCCAAATGATATTATGGAAGATATTATTTCAGAGAATAAACGATTAAGAAAAGAATTAGAGAAAATAAGAAATTTATATATTCAAGAAATGAAAACAAATGAAGAAATAAGAAATGGACTATTAGAACAAAGACTAGAAGTTTTTCAAACAAACTATTAAATAATTCAATCTTTATAATTTTAGTTTATGGAATTTGATAATTTTGAATATGATGATATAAATGATTATAGAGAAGAAGAAGAAGATGATGATATTGGAGAAGAAGAAATAGATAAAGAAATTAAAGAAAGATTAAGTAATATTAAAGGAGAGAATCAAATTAAAAGAGTTCATCGACAAATATTCTTTTATTATAATAGTTTTAATATTATTATAGGGAAA
>NW_001855664.1:0-5938 GCF_000209125.1 Entamoeba dispar SAW760
CATTTATTGGTTCTTCATTTAATTTTATTATTTCAAAATGGTTGTAATAAAATTATAATAACATTGAAGGGGGTAATGATTGTTATATATAAATTATTATCTTTTTGTTTTATTTATATTTATATTTTTCATTTATTTTCTTTTGATAAAAATGAAATACAAGAAATAAAACAAAAATTCAATAATAAAAGAATGAAAACAAATATTATATGTATTGATAGAAATACATTAATTATCATATTAAACATTACCATAATAATAACTATTATCATAACAATTATAACAATAATTGTATGAATTATTTCACTCATCACTTTATTCATTTTCATCATCATAAATATTTTATCATTAATTCAAATAGAATCAATCATTATAATACAAATAAATATCATAATAAAACACAACACATTTATAAACAATATCATAATAAAAGACAACAATAAATAAGAAATAAAAGAAATAATAAAAATACATATAAATGAAAGAAATGAAGTGAATATATAAGAAATATAAATAATATATTTAATAATATGAAATTATCAGTAACAATATGTTATTAAATATAAAAATATTTTCATTCATCAAATTAATAAAGATATAAGAATAAATAATTATGAATTGAAGTATTAAATATAAAATAATCAATATTGATATTTCAAAATATTGTAAACATAATCATAATATTATTTAATCTATTAATCATATTTTGTTATGATGTAATAAAGAATAATCAAATATATAAATATGTAATAGTTACATATTTTAATGAAATTGATTTCAATACTCATTATAAATATATTAATAATGATGAAAATATCATAACTTACAATAAAGATATTTAGTTAATAATAATTCAAATTTCATGAATTGAAATATCACATCATTTTCATTATTTAAAAATATTTTATTCATTGTTATTTTATAATTCTATTTCATTATTTTAATATTATTTAAATTAATAGAATTTCTATATTCTTCAAATCATGATTATATTTTATTATTTTAATTTAAACAATATAAACAAATTTAAAATATTAATAATATAAATAATGTAATATCATTTCATTAATATTTCTGTATTTAATCTTATCCTTCTTCTATTATTATAATTATTCTTTGATTTTCTTTATTCTTTATCAAATTAAACTATATTTTCAAATTACATTTATTTCAACTTCTATTCTTTTTATTATTCAAATAATAACATTATTCAAATATATTTATTATATTTAATCTGATCATATTCATTTTATATTTTCATTCTTCATTATTATCAATTCTAATATTCATAATGTTTTTATCAAATTATTGAATATTGAAATATATGAAATTTCAAGAGTAAAATAATTAATGATGTATATGATAGATAAATGATATGATTAACAATGTATATTAATTGATAAATCAATATTATTAGATTTACATTAATGAATAAAAAATATAATAACAATTAATATTTCATTTCATAATGAAAAATCAATAATTCATTATTTCACACTTCTTTATTCTCTGTTCTTTTTCATTTCTTATTTTTATACTCTCTTTTATTTATATTTGATAATATATTAGAAATATTCCATTTTTATTATTTTCATCTATTTTTCATATTCATATCTTTATATTCATTATCTTTATAACAGTACTCTTATTTTTAACATTCATCATAACATTAATTTTATTTATTTGAAAATGTTGTTATTTCTTAATCATTAAAAATGAAAGACAAATTAAAATTAATATAAAATAAAAATGATGATTACTCCCTTTTTATTATTTGATATTTTCATTAAATTTCTATTATTTATTTAATTTGAATTTCTATAAAATTACATACAAAAAAATTATTTATTTTTTAAATGAAAATTAACAATAAATTCTATTTATTATTTCTTATCATTTTCATATCTTCATGAATAATAATATCAAATCATTATTTCATTTAATTCATTTAATTGTTATATTCTGATTATTATCAACATTGATTGATAATTTCAAATATATTCTTATTCATTATTCATTATAAAATGAAGTAAACAATAAAATAATATAATTAAACAATTTGATTTACAATATCTTCATTAACACATAAATTCAAATGAGAAACTGATATTGAAACAATAACAATAATAAATTATGAATATCAAACATAAAACTAAATGATTTATAATCAATTTAACTAATTAATTATTAATATAAACATATTCATTTAAATAATATTTCAATCTAGGACCAAAATAAACAAAGAAATAATATATATAAATAAAAATTATAAAAATAAAAATGAATAAAATAATTTATATCAATAAAATATTGTTAAATAATTTGTATCAATAAATTAAACACTTTTTTATTTCATATTTCTAATTTATGTAATAAAAAATACATCCTTTATTTCATCCTTCTTTTCATTTTTTATTATCTCATTTTGAATTATTCATTTTTATCTTCTTTCATTTTATAATCTCAACATTCTACTTTTATTCTTTTCATCTTCTTCTACTTCTTAATTTCACTCTTTTATATCATTCTTTCTCTTCCTTTCTACTCATTTCCTTTTTTTGTAGCGAATATTATTGTATCTATTATCTTTTATCATATTTTATTATTATATTATTAAATAAAAATAAAATATAAAATGAAATAATAATAAAATATAAAATAAAATGAAATATTTAATAATTATAATTTATTAAAAATAAAAATAAATAACATTTTATTTTATTTCTTATTATTTAATGTTTTTCATAATAAACATCAATTAATAAAAATAGAATGATGATAAAGAATAAAAAAGAAGAAATTAAAATATAAAAATAAAAGAACTAATAAAAACAACTAATAAATAATAAGTCAATAATGAAATTAGGATATAATGAAATAATGATAGTATCAATGTATTTTAATGATATTAATGATTTTATTAATTTAGAAATGGGTGTTAAAAGATTTCAAGGAAATATTGAACGATTTCATTTTAATCCAATTCCATTAAATGAATATTCAAGAAAATTATTTCCTAATATTGAAACATTTCATATTTATAATGAAGAAGATGAAATATTTGATGATGGAAAAATATTTAAAAAAGTAATATGGTATACAGTAAATTATTCAACATATTTAAAAGAAAAAGAACAAGGAAATATCTGTAAAAATATAGAATATACAGAAGAAGATAGAAAGAAATATGGAAATACAATACCATCAGAAGTTAAATCACTTGGAGATTATTGTTTTAATAATTGTGATTCATTAACATCAATTGATATACCATCATCAGTAAGTAAAATAGGAGCTGATTGTTTTATTGGATGTACATCATTAAGATCAATTAATATTCCATCATCTGTTAGTTTTATAGGATATGGATGTTTTTTAGGACGTTCATCATTAACATCTATGAATATAGATAATCTACAATTTATTAGTAAAGAAAGAATATTTATGAATGAACCAGTGTTAGTTAGTATTGAAATACCAAAAAATCTAGAAATAATCAATGGAAAGAATATTGAAAAGAAAGATATTAATGAATTTATTATTCCATCATCAATTACTAAATTAGGAGAATATTGTTTTTATCAATGTTCATCATTAACTTCAATTAACATACCAACATCAATTAATGAAATAGGAATTTATTGTTTTTATGAATGCTGTTCATTAATATCAATTAATATACCATCATCAATTAGTAAATTAGGAATTTGTTGTTTTAAAGAATGTTATTCATTAAAATCAATTAACATACCAGCATCTGTGAGTGAAATAGGAGATTATTGTTTTGATGGATGTTCATCATTGACATCGGTGAGTGTAGACAATCTACAATTTATAAGTAAAGAAAGAATATTTATGAATGAACCAGTGTTAGTTAGTATTAAAATACCAGAAAATCTACAAATAATCAATGGAAAGAATATTGAAAAGAAAGATATTAATGAATTTATTATTCCGACAACAATTACTAAATTAGGAGATTGGTGTTTTTATGAATATTCATCATTAATATCAATTAATATACCATCAACAATTAATGAATTAGGTGATGATTGTTTTTGTGAATGTTATTCATTAACATCAATTAATATTCCATCATCAATTAGTAAAATAGGATATGAATGTTTTTATAATTGTTCATCATTAACATCTATTAATATACCATCTTCAATTACATCATTTGGACGTGGATGTTTTTATGGATGTGGATGTGAAGAAGAATTAATGAAAAATGAAACAATACCAACAGATTGTTTTAAATGATGATGAATGAAATAAAAATATAATAAATGAAATACAATATAATTTGAAGTAGAAATAAATTATAAGTGATTATCATTTATATTATTATTATTCTTTTCTTATTTATTCATTTTGATATTATTCTTTTTTGTTGTGTTAAAATATTTATTATTATTTATTCTATATGTTTATTATTTCTTATATCTTCTATTTTATCTTATTTATTTATTATCTTTTATATCTTTATTATTATTTTATTATTCTTTATTATTCTTATATTCTATATTTTAACTTATGGTTTTCTATTATTAAATATAAATTAAATGAATTTGATATTATAGATAAATAAATATCAATTTTATTAATCTATTTGTATTTATATAATATAAATATCAATAAAATTAAATTATAAGTTAAATTAAATGAAATATGAATATGAATAATATTAATATAAAATGAAATAATTAAATAATAAGAATATATTTAAAATATAAATATCAAATACATGAATAAAATAAATAATAAAATATAAATCAAAATAAATAAATAAAATAATGAATAATAATCAAATATTAAAACATGAATATGTATGTAAACAAATATATAAACATATATTAATTACATATTTTATTAAATTTAATGAAATTTAATTTTAATATATATCATAAATGTATATTAATATTAATATATTCTTATATTAAATTATTGATTTATTTGTTAATGACAATTCGTTTAATGTTAGAAGACCAGATATATATTATCAAATCATCAAAAATAAAAATGATATATTAATGATGTTGATATATGTCAAAATAGAAATATAGAATTAAATTATATTTACAAAATAAATAAATACAAAGAATTACAAGAGAAGCTAAAACAAAATAGAGGATTAATTTATGTAGAAATAATACCTGTAATATTAACAATAAATTAATACATAAAGAAACAGTAAGAAGATTAAAGACACTAAAATTACAAATCAACTTCAACAAAATAATACGAACAATCATCATTAAAAACATGAAATATTTAATGTTCTACATATTCAACACTGGTAACACATTAGAAGATGAACCTTCTAATTCTCATATGTTAGAAATAAACTTTATTATAGAAATAGAGCATATTGAAATCATTGAAATAATCACTTCTCAATAATCATAAAATCCAATTGTGGATATATCTATTATTTGATATTTTTATTACAAATTTCTGTATTTCTTATTTATCTTTATTTATTCTATCATATTTGTCATTTCTTTATATTTATAATTTAATTTCATAATATATTTCATTTATATTTTCATTCACAAATGAATAAACATGAAATTGAAATGAAATATAATAAAGATGATTTAAAAAAGAGAGAATAATATAAATTGAATAAATATTTCATTTTAATGATTCAATATTCAAAATTGTATTCAATGAATAAATATGATATTATTATATTCTTGTTTTGATAATGAATTTATTGTATTTTTATTGTTTCATACATGATTTATTATAGAATTTATTCAAATATTAAATCATGAAATGTCATTATATTGATTTATATCTTATATTAATTAATTATGATATCAAGAATAATGTAAATGATGTTCAGAATGAAATAAATAAATGAAATAATGTATTTAAATAATGAAAAATATGAATATTTTATTGTTATCATTGTATTTAGTTAATATAAACA
>NW_001855663.1:0-1033 GCF_000209125.1 Entamoeba dispar SAW760
GTAATGGAATTATAATTAATTTATATTCAGGAAGATTGTTAAAAATAAAAGTTAATGATAATAAATCACATTGATGAATACGATTAAAGAAATAAAAAATTATACTTTCTAATTAGGATATTGATTTGAAAAGAAAAATGAATAATCATAATTTATTATTATTTTAATTTTAAATTTACTTATAAATACTTTTTAATGTTAAAAATAAAATATTTCTTTCAATTTTTATTGACAATGAAGAATAAAAAAGGGGGTAATTTAAAAAATGTAATTTAAATTATTATTGTTTCTAAATTAGTGTTCGATAACAAACCATTATGTAAATAATGAAGAAATTGATAACAATTAATTTAAATAATGAATGATGTTTATCCTAAATTAGAAGAATGAATAAACATAAAAATAAAGAAAAAAAAAATAAAATGAATAAGAAGAATAAAGAAAGACAAAATAAATGAAATTATTTGTAAAGATGAAAATATAATTTTAATGTTTTTGTATTTTCAATATGAAAACAATGAAGTGAATATAACAAATGATATTGAAGATGAATCAAATGTTGTGTTGTTGAATATTAAATTATTGAAACAATAACAAAGAAAATAATGTTGATAAAATGTTTAAATATTATTTAAAATGATTAATTATAAAGATGTATTAAATCAATTAATTATTAAGAGAAAGTAATGTTGAATTAGAGAGATAAAATAAATACAAGAAGTATGAATGAATATATTATCAAATTAATAATTATTGTTTTCAAGATGATATAAACATATTATTTTTAATGGTGATGAATATTTTAATAAAGAAAATCTAGAGTTATATTAATTTAATTATTTCTTTTCATTTTCAATAATGTTAATAATTATAAAATAGATTTAATTCAAATAATAATGAAGTGTACAAAAAGAGATTGATAATAAACAGAACATATAATTAAAACAATTAATAGAGAATATTAATTTAATATCATGCATGAATTTAAAAATAAAGATTTAAGATTAAAATATTAATATTTACAAATTATAAA
>NW_001855662.1:0-37837 GCF_000209125.1 Entamoeba dispar SAW760
TATTTTATTTATTATCTTTTCTATTATTTTGTCCTCTTCTTTTTATCAAATACCATATGAATTTCATCAATTATTATTATACTTACTTCTTCTATACTTTTTTCTTCAATCATTTTATTAATTATTCCATTCCCTTTCTCAATTGTAAATATCCCAATATCAAATTCTTTATCTATCTTTCGATTTTGAAAATATCCTTTAATATTTATCTTTATACTTTCTAATATTTCTTTAAAATATTCTTCTTTTTCTTGTGCCATTGAAACATATGGTACTATATATATCATTTTCTTTTGTGTTTGACAATATCGTTCTATCATTAAAATCTCACTCACTAATGTCTTCCCTGAACTCGTTGGCGCACTATACACTAAATTCTCTTCCCCTTCTCTAACCCCTTTTTCTTTTAAACATTCCTCTTGCCACTCAAATAACTCTTTTATCCCTCTCTTTTCATACGCTTTTCTCACACTCTCTATCTTAACATATCTTTCTATCCCTCTTCTTCTTCTCTCCTCTATCTTCCCTTTCCTTTCTCTTCCAATCAAAAGTCTTTCTCCCTCTTCTCCTCTCTTTTCCTTTCTTCTTTCACTCTTCGTCATTACCGTTTTTGGTTTCTTTATAAACACCGTCTCATATTCTCTCTTATATCTCGTTATTATCTCTTCTTTCCTCTTTTCCATTTCTTCTTTTTTCGTTCTTTCCCTTTTTTTTCTTAAAAATCTTTCAATTATCTCGAACAAATATTCAATTAATAAAAAGGATAACAAAAAATAATGTTAAGGATGGAATTTCTTTCAAAATTCCAAATAAATTCGAGTTCAAAAATTGAGAAACAGCAAGTCACTGTTTCTCGGCGCTTGGATTTAGTTTTAAACTAGCAATCATTCCTCTTCCTTTGCAGTCATTAAAAGAATATTGCCCTAGCGCAAGGATAAGTGTATCTTTTTGTGTTCTCTTTAAATAATTGTTCCACGTCGGCGAAATTATGAATAGTAAAAGAATTATTAAAAATACTTGTTAATTAGTTATTTCTTTGTTAAGTTCTCCCAAAATAAATAATTATAAAAAACTTATTTATTAATAATTTGTTACTTGTTTTGTTTCTTATTAATTATTATATTTTCTTCAATTTTTTTTCTAACTCTATAACCCATTTCTTATTTATTCAACTTACGTCAGTATCATACTCTTTAAACGACGTGCCTTTAATTGGCTTTATATGTCTATTTGATTGTTTATTATTTTGTTGTGTTGTGCTTAGTATTTTTTGGTATGTAGTAACTAATACAATATAATTAATAATAATCTTTTCAATTGCCATTCAATTATTTGTTGTTCCATTTTGTATTGACTAATAATTGACTCGAAGGTATAACTTCTTTTTTGTATGATTTTATGAAAAGGCTAATTACTGATATGATTATTTTATTTTAATACTTTTTGAGTACTTTTATGTATTTAAGTAGATTAAATAAACTGAGAAAGTGAAGGGAATTAACTGGAATAGACCATGATAATTATATTAATTTTATCATATGTATAATTATATTAGATACTGAATTCTTTTATAACCTTATTCTTTTTTTTATTATGCATCAAATTCTGTTTGTAAAAAATTAAATATAAGCACATCCCTCATTTATCTCTTATCTTTTTTATTTAACACAATAATTCATATCCAATTTCAAACTATTTATGTCTATTCTAATTAATTAAACTTTATGAACATATTCATAGAACTCAGTAAACTTTTTTTAAATATTAAGTTATAAGTAAGTTATTGTTTATTAATATTTGAGATATAAACAAGCACAATAATTAGAGAATTTCTGATGAAAATTATTGAGTATTAAAATAAGTTAAATATAATCTTATTTACAATAGAATATGAATAAGTTTTATTACAAGAAGATGTTCATTAACTTAAATTGTCTCAAAACTTTCATATAAGATATTTATAATATATAAAGCAACATCAGAATAATCGAAAAATAAATTAACCACAACAAAATGTAATAATGAAATATCTTATTAAAGAGTTAAATAAATGAGTGTGGGCATTCAAGTTAACGATAAATCAATTGTTTATTAATAATATCATATCGAACCAAGAAATGGACACAAACATAAGTGATATGAAAAAAAATGCTTAGGATGAATACAACAGTACTGAGACAAAAAGGATAACAGGGATCGTGAATAAAATATGTTCGTATTATAAAAGTACACTAATTGATTAAAAGAAAAATTTACATTTTACACCTTTTGAAAGAAATGAATTATACCTATTATTATTTTTTTTCATTGACTTATTGTATCAGTATTGGTAACGTCATATTAAATAAATAATATTCTTTAAAAAAATGATGTTGATACATAATTTAGTTAAAGGTGAGGCTTAATAGATTGTAGTATCGGATAAATATTGTTGATTAACTATAAAACAATTTATGAAATATAAAAGTATTGTACATAGATATGAAAAGGGTTAAAGAAGTTGCCAAATTATAGTTTATTAATGAAAGTATAAAAATAAATACTGGCTCTTTTCTATTAAGGATTTAATTAGTTACTCATAAACGATTTCATTTATGATATCATAGAAATATTGTAGTCCCATAAAATGCAGGCTCTTATTATTTGTCTCAATATCTCTTCTCATTTTATTTACTAATTATTAATGTTTAACACCTGTTCAACAATTTTCTTTCAATAGATTTAATGATTAACCAGAATAATAAATTACAAGTGAAAATCATTTTAATTACAAAATCAATAACACTATTTAAAATAAATAAAAAATTTACAACAACCATCAATCAAAAAAATAAACCAATAAAAATAAATAGTTAACAAGTACCAGAAATCAAATTTAATTTTCAGCTTCTTCTACGGTTTTAGTAACGAGACCTTTGAAACTAGCAACTGGAACATATGAAACGAGAGTATAGAATTTTCCTTCTTCACCTTCAATTGGAAGTCTGGCCATTCTAACTCTAATTCTGTCAGCAACTGATCTAATACCTTGGCTCCAAATGAATTGATTTAATCCCATATCGAATTTAACAACGTGTGTTTTCATAGTTTTAATAGCAAGGAATCTAATGATTTTAATTGCTTTTGGTGCTCTCTTCTTGAATGATTCTTTGTGAAGATAAGCATGCATGTGAATAGTCATTTCACGGGTAATTGGAGCCATTTCTTTTTGCTTAATTTCCTTGGCTGGTTTTTTATTGGCAGCCTTGGCTTTTTTAGCTTCTTTACGAGCTTTGTTAGCCTCTCTGTATTTTAAAACACGTGGATTAGTGGTCTTGGAAACAGCCATCAACACAGATGTTTACCCTTTTCTAGTTCTTTCATTTTAGGTTTTACCAATTTTATTATTTTATTATTTTTTTAATTATTTATTTAATGTTATATATAACATAAAAAAATTTATAAAAATTTTAAATAATAAAAAGGAACTTAAAAAAATTGAAGAGAAAAACTAAAAAATAATATCAGAATTATGTTCCTTGAAATATTGGCTCAAACTCATTTATTAGAACATTCACCATCTACTAATATCCTTCAGCTATTACCACTTCAATCAAAGGCAGAAGTGTTAACAACTATTTTTAGAGAACTACTTGATAATAAAGAAAACTCACAGGCTATGGTTAAAGCCAAACCCCATTTACTTTTTTTCTATGAATTAATTGGTTCATGTTTCTCTTTGCCGTTATCACATTCAATATTAACTCAACGTGGGTTAGATATTTATAAAAATTGGATTAATGAAAAAGAATTTAGACCAAAACCAGTAGATGATGATTTTAATGGATTCTTAATTATCATTATAAAACAAATGTCACAATTCTTTGAAAATGAACCAACAACAATGATGGAACAAGAAGATATGAGAAATTCTCTTTCTGTTCAAATATTATTATTTATAAGACAAATTTATGTTACTTATCATGACTCTTTCTCACCAGAAGTTAATGACACTATTGTAAGAGTATTAATTGGTATTTGTAAAAAATATTTTGAACATTTAAAACTCCCAGAAAATTCTAATGAATTTCATGCTGAAGTTGAATTATCACTTTATATCCTTCATGAAAGTTGGATGCTTTCAGAAGAAATGAATATGGATTTATGGGAAGTTATTTGGAGAGATTATTCTACATGGTCAAATGAAGTTGAAACGATATCTCAATGGTATGGTCTTCAACAATCATTAACAGAAACTGTATTAAATAATATTGGAAAGAATTTAGATACAGTAGAATTTGAAGTTCAATGGTTACCTTGGCATAATGAACATGTATTAGAGAAATTTATTATGAACTTATCAACTAAATATATTAATTACGCTTTCATTAGATTCTCTAGATTTGTTGGTAATTGTATTACTAAATCACAAAAAATTGCTTTACACGCTACTCATGCAAATAAACTTCTTATTGAAACTTTTTATGATTATCCTGCTGAAGTATGTGATGGAAATATTGTATTAAAAATTTATGGTGATTTCTTATTCCAAACAATGGTAATTAATAGAGAAAAATATGATGATACCGTTAATATGGCTTGTGACACTATATTAAAATTATTTGTTAATTTTGCTCCTAGAACTACTTTTAAAACAGAATATGTATCTAACCTTTATGCTGGATTAATTAGTATTTTAGATACCCCTAATCCTGTTTCTGTTACTATATTATCATATCCATTAATTCTTGACTTACCACTTCCTGGTGTTGAAATGTTATACCCACATTATATTAGATACATTTATGAAGTTGTTACTAAAGTAAATCCTCAACCTTTATTAAGAGCAAATTTATATCAGATACTTGCTAAAATAATTCCTAGAATGACATTTTATGCATCAAGACCACTTCCAATTGTAACTACTGAAATTTTTAAAGATTATAATCAAATGGTTAATATGGTAGAAGAAATATTATCTAAACAATTAAGAGATGAAAATGATTTACAACTTGTTATTGATTTATTTGAAGTATCAAGAATTTATCTTTCTGAAATAAAATCAATTTCATTTACTGAATTATTATTATCATTATTAACTAGACAATTCTCACAATGGACTAATTCTACTACTTTAATTAAAATTCCACAAATTGGATCAGCATTTTATAAATTATACCAAACCTCTGCTTCATTAAATTTAAAGAATAATAAATATCTTGTTAACCTTTCTGATACTTTAATGAAATGTTATTGTAATTTAATTACAGAAGCTAATTTCCAAATTAGCAAAGTAGGTGCATTTGTTATTGATATGAATCTTTTGTTAAGATATATTTTTGGACTTATTGGATATGTTCCAACAGTATCATTTGGTAATTATTCACGTGTTATTGATCGTTTAAATATTTTATCTAATGAAGCAAGTCATGAAGTCTCTGATAGTATTACAATGTTTAATAAAAATATTACAATTAATAAAGTTAATACTATTCTTTATAGTCATTCTCCAATTTGTGAATTATCTATTGGTATAAGCGCACCTGAATTACTTCAGTATCACTCTATTTTTGTTTCTAGTGAAAGTTCTCTTGTTACATTAATTGATCTTCCAGCATTTTTCTTACAACCAGAATTACCAATGCTTATGATTATTAGAACTTCACATTGTCAAACTGTTTGTGGTGTTCAATTAATGCCACCTGTTCCACTTCCAGATATTCCAGAACAACAAGATGTTACTGGTAAAGAAATAACATTTGAAGTAAGTAATAATGGATATTACAAATTTAAAGGAATTGAAGGTATTTCCAAAATTACTGATGTTAAACCTTATAGTGAAAAAGCTCAACAACTTATTAATTCACTTAAATCAATTAAAAGTGATTTAATTCCAATTGACCCTTATCAAGATATGCCAACAATTGATATTAATACTACAACATTCCCAACACCTCTTTCTACTTATACTGTAGCTAAACTATGTTGTGCTTTAAATGTTTTCCCAAATACAACAACATTAAAACAAGTACCATTTTCACAAGATTTTATTTCTAAGACATTAGTAGAATTAGATAGAATTGCTACTAGACCACAATATATTGTTTCATTAGTTAATATTAAAGATGAACAAATTGTTGATAATACAAAAGAATTTGAATGGTTTGTACAACGTTTAGGATGGATTGTTAAAGTAGCTGATGGATCATATAACTTATTCCCAGAATCAATCATGGACCTTAAACAAGACATTGTTGCATTACCAATGGTAAGTACTCCAACAGAACAAATTATTTTCTGTCCAAATTCTAGAATAAAGAAATTAGAAACTCAACAAAAATTATGGAAATTGTCTGATGTTATTATTTTATGGGGAAATTGTTCTGAAAATACTCAACAATGGGCTATGGATTCAATTGTTCAAGGTAAACAATTTATTGTTATTGAACCACTTCCAGATGGTAGATATGCTATTTATAATGAAGACATTCTTGGTATCGACTATGTTGTTCTAAGTGCTGAAGGTTTAATTACTTTTGTTACTGGAACTATTCGTTCTATTATTCAACACTCAGAAACAACTTATTCTAATGCATCAAGAAGACAAGGAATTATTAGTCATGTATATAATACAATGGCATCACCATTAACTCCAGTTAATTTTGTTTTTGATGCTAATACATGTAAACTTCCTCCAGCACCTGTAATGAGTTTTGGACCATCTGATTTTAAAATACAAAATGGATGTAAGAGTAAAGCAGTAATGGCATGTTTGAATCGAACATTTGAAAACAATCAATCAAACCAATAAAACAATTATTTTGGTTTTTTAAACTTTATTTTTTATTATTAATTTTTATATAAAACAAAAAAATGAAATAACCAAATAAAAATTTGTATAACATCAAAATATTTACTTGGTCGGTCTCATTTTACCATTAGCAGCCATATTCTTCATTATAACATCAACTGCTAACATAAATACTCTTTTGATATTTGAACCATCAGTAGCATTTGTTGGATTTGTATATACTTTCTCATTAACTGCTCCTTCAATATTTGCAGTTCCATCAGCACCAGAAATATTCATTTCTTCAGTTTGTAATTTTCCAGTAAATAATTGTTGAATATATTGTGCACCCATTACGGCATTATCTCCTCCTGTATATTCAGGGAAAATTGTATTCAATGGAACTTTAGTTAATTTTTCTTCAAAAAGATCCATCTTATTTAAGAAAATTAATTTAACAGCACCTTTTAAAAATTCATTTGTCATAATATCTTTAAAGACAGCAATAGACTCAGTTAATCTAGAAGTATTACCATCTTCATATAATTTCATATCATACTCAGCAAGTGATGTAACAAAAATAGCACAATCTACATCACTAAAGAAAGATACCCATTTCTTACGTTCAGATCTTTGTCCTCCAACATCAATAAGATGGAATGGGATATCTTTAACAACAAAATCGTATTCATGAATACCAGTAGTTTTAGTCCTGTTATGAATTAAATCTTCTTCAGTTGGTACATAATCTTCCATTGCAATTCTTTTAACATTTTCAAATAAGTATTTAGCACAATCTGGAAGTTGGAATTTAGCAGATTCTTCATAGGTGGCTTGAATTCCTTCATCTGCCCAAAGTGCTTCAACATCACCAACAAGTTCTGGTGAAAATGGAAGAGTAACAGGGTCTTCTGTAGTAAATTCTTTACTTTTAGGTTGATATTTCATTGGATGATTTAAAATGGCTGATTGTTCAATTAATGTTCTCATACAAGTAACAACATTACTACAAATAGATGATTTATGAGTAGCCCTTTCTTGTTCTGGGAATCCTCCTCCAAATAAAATTTTTAATTGTTTTGCAATAGTTGATTTACCACTTTCTCCACTACCAAGTAACATAACAGTAATTGGTTTACTTTTAGCCATTTCAACAATTTGTTTATCAATGCTGTTATCTTTACTTTGTCCGCAACCCATATTTTTATTTTTTTCAGTTCTTTTTTTTTAATTAATTACTAATTCAAACCTTGATATACTATTCCTCTTTTTTTGGGGCTTTTTTGCTTTAATTTCTTTTCTTTTTTTTTTCTATTTTTATTCTTTTTATGTTTTTTATTTTTATTTTTTCTTTTTTCATAAACAACTAACTCGTTTTTTTAAATTTTTTACTATTTATTTTCTTTTTTGAATCTTTTCTTTATTGTATTGAAACTATTTTTTAAAAAAACTAGGGTTCTTATATTATAAATTCTTTAAATTTAAAATTATTAGAAAAAACTATTTATATAATTTAAATAGAACATATCTGATTTTAGAAAAGATTCTATTAAAAGTTAATTAAATGAAAAGTATTTCACATTTTCACATATGATTGATGCTTAGGAACATACACAAACTCTTTTGGAGCTGGTCCAAGAAACATCTCGGTAATTTTAATATAATCTTCTAATCTGTCTGATGTTAATAATTTTTCCATATCATCTCGATAACACATAACTCTATCATTTCTTACTTTAATTGAAATTTCTTGATTAGTCTCTATTACACAATGAACTGGTACATATCTTGTCATAAATGTTAAGTGATGACACATAAATTCTCTTGTTTTACTAATTCCTTGTGCGTCACTTCCCCAATGGGAAAGTCCGTCTAGTGCATATTGTCTTAAAATATCAAGACGTTCTGATGATGATATGTCCCAATCTCTTTTTTCTTTAATCTCAGTATAAATCCATGGTTTTATTAATGCCCCTCTTCCAATTGCTACAGTCGCAACACCACATTCTAATGCCTTTTGATAATCTTTATATCCATAAATATCTCCTACTCCTATAACTGGGCATTGGGTAATTGTTGTAGCTTGTTTTATAAAGTCCCAATCAGCTGATTTAGTATAACGTTGGTCTCTAGTTCTTCCATGAATACTTACCATCGCTGCTCCATAATTTGCACAATTTGGTAATAAAACGTCTTGGATTGTATTACTACTCTTTCCAGTTCTAACTTTAATTGCTACTGGTCTTTCTGTAACACTTCTCATGGCATGAAGTAATGATTCAATTCTTTTTGGTCGTTCTATTAATTGAGCTCCCATTCCTTTTTTATATACATAATCAATTGGACAAGCACAATTTAGTTCATAAAAATCACAATCAACAGAATTTAAAACTTGACATGCTTTTGCTGCTAACAATGAGTTGCCAACACACAACTGAATTCCAAATATATCTTCTGATGGGTCTCTTTTAACTAAAGCCCATTCACTTGTTTTACCTTCAACTAATGATTCAGCCATAATCATTTCTGTCATTGTAACATCACAACCAAATCTTTTAACTGCTTTTCTAAATGGTAAATTACCAAAAGTACATAATGAAGGAAGAATTAACTTTCCTTTTAAGTCAAGTATTTTCTTTTCTGGAACAGGAAATTCTTCAGGTATTTTAAATTCAAATTTATTTGTTCTTAAAACATGTAATGTCTCTGGTTTTTGAGTATTTAAAGGTTCTTTAAATGGATGCAATTTCATTAATTCATTGTTTGTTATTAACTCTCCTTGTTCATTAGTATGAGATTTATACCATCCACATGTATATCCATTTGGACAAAATCCATACTCTTTATACAATGGACATATTCCTTCTAATAAATCAGTTCGTTTAGACAAATATTCTTTAAGGTCATGCGAATATTTACAATTCTCTCTTTCACATTTACCAGTTTTCATAAAATTAAGACAAATTCCATCGTTTTGTTCTTTAAGTATTTTTTTTCTTTTTTTCATTGATTTCTTTGATAATGGGTTTGGTTGTTGTTTTCTTTTTTCTTTTACTTCTTCTGTTCTTTCTTGACAACAAGGTGTTTGTTCATTTGTTGAAGGAGATTGACTATTGTCTTCCATGTGATGTTGTGTTGATTAACTTTAAGATAGAAAAATGAAAAGAAACCCTATAATCACAATTTTGAATCTTTGAAAGTATTATTGTTGTTCTATTTATCCTTTAACTTCAAACAAAATCATTCTTTTTTTTTCTCAAAGTTAAATTATTTCAATGAAATAAATTAGTTTTATTCATAGCCATTATCTTCTTCGCTTTCTTCTTTGACTTCTTGTTCTACCTGTTCGTTTGGAATTTTTTCCATTACTTTTTCCAATATTTTATATATCTCTTTAAATGTTGGCCTTTTTTGTGGTTCAATATCCCAGCATCGATACATCATTTCCCAAATATCATTTCCAATTTCATCATCACTTTCTTCTATTTTTGTGGATTTTGATAATTCTTCTTGTGTTTCTCCATATCCATCATCTTCAGATACCTCTTCTTCACATGCACTTCTATTTATAGTTTGAATTGGATGTTTAAGATAATCAGGTTTTTCTAAACGAGTACCAGCATTAACAGAAGGGATAACATCTTCTTTATTTAAAGCAGAGTATGGAAGTTTTCCTTTTGTGAATAATTCCCATAAAGTAATTCCGTATGCCCAAACGTCATTTTTTATTGTAAAAATTCCTCTTGCAGCAGCTTCTGGTGCAGTCCATCTAATTGGCATTGTTTTAGCAGTAGATTTAGCTGCATATTCTCCAGTTTCAGATTTACGAGATAATCCTAAATCTGCTACTTTACCACGAATTCCTAATTTATCATGAATATAAAGAACATTTCTTAATGCAAGATCTCTATGAACAATTTTTTGTGACTCAAGATAAGCCATTCCAGAAGCAACATCCATAGCACATCTTACATAATCTTTGAATATCATTCTTTTAGATTCAGGATATTTACCACCTTTATTTTGGACATAGTCTAATAAACAACCTTCAGCTAAATCAATAACCATAAATAAACTTTCTTCATTTTTGTATAAACCATACATCGTTATTACATTAGGGTGTTTCATTAATTGTGTAACATATGCTTCTTTAATTATTTCTTGTAATTTTTCTGGTTTATCTAATGCTCCATCTATAGCCTTCATTGCAACAGGAGTAGTTCCAAGCCACATTCCTTTACAAACAACTCCAAATGCTCCATTTCCTAATTTTTCACCTACTTCACATTCTGTAAGATAATTAAAATTTTTAAGAGCATCTTCTCCAAATTTATTATTTTCATCATATACATCAGACCTTTTAGAAATTAGTTCAGCACTAACAATTGGATCAATTTTTAATTCTTCACAAATTGGTTGATCAAGTAAACAAAATGTATCATCTGTATTAAATCCATTTTCCAAAAGAATCTTTGAGATTTCATCATAATCACATTTTGAGATTTCGAGTGTTTTTTGTACCTTTTCATCTAGTTTGGGTTTTTCTCCTACTTCAACCGAAACGCATGAAACTCCATTTACAATAACACGAGTTGAACTATTTACTAATGAATTAATTGAAAAGAATTCATCAAAACTTAATACAGAAATATTTTTATCAAATGATCCAAAAGCAAAGATAGAATCTTTAAGTAAACAAATACCACAATCAGGAGCAACAAATTCTATTCCATTATCTTTTTTATATAATGATTTAGTTTTAGTATTAAGAATATATATTGATGAATTTCTTTTGTATGCACCTAATCTACCACCAACAAGAACTGCGATTTTTTTACTTTCAACAAAAACTGATTGAAGATTTAATAATTCAAGATTAATTGGAGAAGGAATAGTTTCCCATTTTGATTTATAAATATCATAAATATAAATATTCTTATTACTAACATTATTATCTCCTTTACCACCAATAATATAAATAAGTCCATTATCATCAATAAATGATGTGTGTTGTGCAATACCTCCAAATGGTAATTTTTGTATTTTAATATCATCAGTTTTAGTGTCATAACTATATTATTAATTTCTTTTATTAAATAAAATTAATTATTATCAAACATTATAAAAGAGTCACATGGAACTCCTTTTGTTTTTCCTTCAATTGGAATTAACCCTCCAATAATATAAATTTTACTACTTTTAATAACTGAAGTATGAAAACTTCTTTTAGATAAAGAAGGAGAGTCAAAGTGAGTTACTTCAAATGTATTTACATTGATCTTATCAATACCTGAAATACCATCTGGATTATTTTTATTAGTTCCTCCAATAACATAAATGACTTCATTATCAAAAGTAATTGTATGGTGCTCTCTTCCTAATTTAAAATTCTCCAAATTACCAAGTTTTCTCCAAATTAAATTTGAAATATCAAATTGCCATAAATTTTCAATAAATTGGTCTGTTTGTATTTTTCTTAATGACCCTCCCTGAAGATAAATATATCCATTTCCAGAACATAATTTAGGTGATATGGTTTTGAAGTCAGGATGTTCGTTATTTCCTTCATTTGGTATTTCAACTATTTTTTTAATTGTAACTTCAGACATCTTCTCTTTATCTAATAATTTCACTTTTTTAAGATGGTTTTACATTGGTTCTAACTTTTTATTGTTTTTACTGAAGAAAAGCGGATAAATTCCCTTCCTTTCATACAAAAACGACTCTATTTTCTAAAACAAAAGAAGAAATAATAAAATAACAAAAAAATGGTTTTAGAAAGTACATTTGATCAAAATAATCAGCGAAGTCAGGAAATTAGGAAAATATGAAAAATGATATATTCTGATGAATAAACTGAACTCAAAATATCATTACATTACTCTTTTTGAAATGCCTGAAATCAAAACTGTAATTGAAGCACCAAATGACCCTAATTCACCACCTATTGGAATATATGGACATAGCACATGTTATGGAGATTGTAAAATGTATGTTTATGGAGGATGGATAGACTCAGAAAAGAAGTATAATAATTGTTTGTACATTTTTGATTTCGAATCATTAAAATGGAAAAAAGTAATATTAGATATACAATTTGAACGAGCATATCATACTGCAACTTATTATAAAAAAAAAATTTATTTAGTTGGTGGATTACAATATGAAGAAATCATGAAAGGAATTGATGTTATTGATACAGAAAATTATTCAATTAACAAACTTAAGATAGCGTTTGGTGAAGTTCCTGGAAAATATTTTCATTCTACTGTGTTATATAAAGGAGCGTTATATATTTATGGTGGAAGAACAAATTCAAAGAAAAGTAATGATGTTGAAGTATTTTCAAAAGATTTTATTAAATTCGATATTGATAGTTCTTCTTCTTTTATTCTTGGAGGTAAAGATGAAGATTTATACAGAGAAAAACATGGATGTTTTATTACAAGTGGTGGGAATATGTATATTATTGGTGGATATACTACTAAAGGAGAATCTGTTAAAATTAGTAGATTTAATATTGACACACAAAGATGGTTTGAATGTAGTAATTTTGATTGTCCAAAAAATGAATTACGTTTTGGGTATTTCAAAAATGAAGACATAGCAATTTCTGTTTATGGAAATAAAGGAGAAGAACCGATGGATGATATTTATTATTATGATGTCCATGGGATGGGAAGTGAAAAAATGATAAAAGGAAATATTAAAAATAATTTTATGGAACAAAAAACATGGGGAAATACATTAATACCATTTTCATTTCGAAATGGAGGATCATTTTTTATCATTATTGGAGGAGAAAAAAGTACAAAACCAATGATTGTTTGTAGTATTGAAAATAAAAATATGAAATGGGAAGATCTTAAAAAAGTTGTTGAAGAAGAAAAATTAAGTATTCCACAACAAAAAATAATTGTTAATGAAGAATTATATTACTTTTTAAAGAAATATAATTTAACTCATTTAATAGAAAAACTTCTTGAAGCTAAAATTAGTGATTATAATACTCTTCATTCTAGTTCTACTGCTTTATTAATTAAATCTGGGATTAAAAAAGGTTATGCTATACAACTATCAACAGCTATTGCTAAAGAAGATGGATTATCTTCTTCTAAATTACATGGAAAATATGAATATCTTACGGATTGTGAAATAGGTGAAAAATTAGGAAATGGAGCATTTGGAGTTGTTTGTAAAGGAATGTGGCTTGGAACTACTCCTGTTGCAATGAAAGCAGTTAATGGAGCATTAGATAAACCAGAAAAATTAATTGAATTAGAAAAAGAAGCAACTATTACACAATTAATGAAACATCCAAATTTAATAACGATGTATGGTTTGTATAAAGAAAAAGATACAATTTTCATGATTCTTGATTTAGCTGAAGGTTCATTAGATAAATTAATGAGTCGTGAAAATCCAAAAAATGAACGTGCAAATATAACATTTAAAAAACAAATTAAAATGGCTATTGATTGTGCATCTGGAATGGCTTATTTAGAATCATTGAAAATTGTTCATAGAGATCTTGCATTAAGAAATTTATTATATGTTCATGACGATAAAGGGGGTTATATCACTAAAATTGCTGATTTAGGATTATCACGTCAAACAGCAGATGGTAATTATACAACTCAATCAAAAATATTTCCTAAACGTTGGACAGCTCCAGAAGCTGGTGATCCTAATTCTCCAACATATCTTCAATTTAATACAAAAAGTGATGTATGGTCTTATGGTGTTGTTTTCTGGGAAATTTTAACAAAAGGCATTATTCCATACTCCTCTATTGCTAAAGCTCAAGACGCTCTTGATGCAGTTATTAAAGGACTTCGTTTAGATAAACCAAGTATTCTTGAAGAAAATGGAAGTGTTGGGGATAAAGTTTGGGAAGTTATTACGAGTTGTTTTAATACCCCAAACAAACGCCCACGCTTTAGAGACTGTTTCAAATCACTCACAGAAATTTATGACTCCCTTCAAGAAGAAGAAGTTATTATTCCACCATCAGAAGAAGAAGAATCAGATGATGGAGGATATGAATAATAACAAATTATTCTTATTATTAATCTTTTTTCATTTTATATAATAAATTATTTGAAAAGAGTGAATAATTATAAAAAATAAAAAATTCATAACCAGAAAGAAAACCCTTAAATAAACCCTTTAATGCATTTTCATGTCATCCTTTGTTTCTAACCACACTAGAATTGGACCACAATTCCTTGATTCTATTTTAAATCAAATTCACTCAACTAAAGAAGTAGGTAAATTTGCTCAAATTAGTAAAAAATATAATCAAATTGTTTGCACAAAAAATAAATTACAAAGACTTGACGATCCATCTCCATTAATTTTTGGAGGTGCAAGTGTATTTAATGGACAATTTAAAAATTTAGTTAAGTACATAAACGATTATAGAATGTCTATTGCAACTATTCTTGAGGTATCAGAAGAAGAAGATTTCTCTTTAATTAAGAAATATCCAACATGTAGAATGTTATTAAAACACTGTATTGATCTCACTATTCGATGTTTAGAAGAAATGGACTTATCATATTTTAATGGATTAAGTATAAAGAAATTATCTGTTGATTATTCATTACTTTCATTTAATCAAGAACTTAAATATCCTTTAAATAATCTTATTCCATTCTTTTCTAAATCATTAGAACAAATTACGTTAGACAATGTAATGTTAGATGATAAATATTTACCAAGTATTCTTGCTCTTTTAAAAGATAATAACCCAAAAGCTGAAGTTAAAATAGTTGTTGTTCAAAAAAGTAATTATCTTTATGATATAGAAAAGATTAATAAAGTAAATGATAATGTAGTTATTGTTCTTAAATATGATATTCTTAATCCTTTTTCTGAACAAATTTGTGAGAAGATTGTTACTGAGGAACTTTATCTTCATCCTTCAATTTTCCAAAAATATCTTGTTACTCCTGCTAATAAGTATGTTGCTGCAAGTGTTGCTCAACTTATTGATAAATGTGCTATTCAATATCTTTGTCTTGAAAGGGCTGTTCCTGCTTCAGAAGTTCCTGATGTTGAAATTGATAAATTAAAAATTACAGGAAGAATTCCTCGACAATTTTATCAAACACAACAATTAAAAACTATTAGATCATTAGAAGTTACTGAGAAAACAATTCAACAAAAAACTGAAGAACATTATGATTTAACACAATTTACTCATTTAACAGAATTAAAAGTTGGAGACGATTTAGAATTTAAGTCAAAAAAGAGAATCATTAATCTTCCAAATACAATTAAAGTATTGTATTGGAGACAAAACTTTGCTCATATAGGTAAAGATGTTAGTGTAAATGGACAACTTGGAATAAAAGGTCTTAACAAACTTGAATTTGTTTCATTTGAGCCAATAGAAACAAATTTTGAGAATGTTGTATTCCCACAATCACTTAAAGATTTAAGATTTAATAGAGCACCATTCTTAACAGACATGCAACAAATAGGAACGTTGAACAATTGTACTCAACTTATTCTTGCAGATTGTGAATCATTAAAAAATCTAATTTTCCCAAAGAATTTACAAATCTTAAAAATATCATATTGTACTCAAGTTACTTCTCTCAATTTAGTTTCATTAACCAATTTAACTAATTTGGAATTAGGTCAATTTGCTGGAACAACTATGCAATTACCATTAAGTCTTAAAGAATTTACTTTAATGCAATCTCAAAAATTAATTCATTTAGACTTAACTTCTACTTTGATTGAAAATTTCAGTATTGATAGATGTGAACATATTAAACAAGTTATTCTTCCTACTTCTGTTAAACAAGTTAGTTATAAAGATTGTGATCTTTTAGAAGAAATAGATGTTTCACAAATGAAAGATTGTAAACAATTTGGAATTGAAATGTTACCAGAATTACGTGTTCTTAAGTTATCAACAAGTATTGTCCATTTAAATATTGTTGATGTCGAATCTATTGAGGCTATTCAAGACTTAAGATCATTTACTAGTTTAGTTGATGCACAGTTTATTAATTGTTCAAAAATTAAACAACTACAATTACCAAAACAATTAAAAACTTTATCTCTTGATGATAATGCCTCTTTATCACAAATTAATCTTTCTGAATTAACTCAGTGCAAGGTTATTGTCTCAAACTGTGAACAATTAAAATCATATTAATTGAAACAAGTTTTTAATTAATGAATTCTTTACATCTTTTTGTCAGTGAAAACTCTAGAATTGGCATCAAGTACAATACAGGTTATATCATCTGTGCACAATTTGAGTTTTATGAAATAAATTTTTTATTTAAACTAGATATTATTTAAGGTATAACTTAAACTTATTTATAATAACTAACATCTTTATTTGTTTGTGTATGACTTAAAAACAAATCTTTTTCTCTTTTATATAAAATGAACAAACAGTTATTATACCAGTTATTCTAAATTAGGCCTCTTGTTTTTGATTGAATTCATTTATTTTATTTATCATTTCAAGATTTAATTTATGTAATTCATCAAAATCTTTCTTAACATCAGCATATCCTAATTCTTCTACTCTACTTTGTGTTTTTTCAAATTTTTCTTGATTGAGAAGTGTGGTTGAGTTAAGTTCTCCTCGTTGAGTTTCTAATAAAACTAATGAATTAAACAAATCGTTCATTTTAGTTATTTGAGTGATTAACGAATGTTTTGTTTCTTCTTTATATTTTGTATTTTCTCTAATTAGTCTAATGAGACTGATATAATTCTCAGAGGTTTTGATTTTCAATTGAGTTAAATCAGATTTTATAGTATTTGTGTTGTTGAATATTTTTTCAAGTTCTTTATCTTGTTTCTTTAAAAATTTAGTCATACAAATAGTTCTATCAATATACGTTTGTCTTTGCATTCTTTTATCAAGCTTTGTATTGATTTCTTCTTTTTCTTTAATATCCTCATCTAGACTTTGGATTTCAAGAATAATAGCTTTTCCTTTTTGTCTTATTTGTTTAACTTCCTTTGCTTTTTGTTTTGTTTCTTCAATAATTAAGTCATTTTTCTTTTCATTTTCTTGGACTTCTTTCTTCATTTCATCTTCATAAAGAGTCCATTTTTGTTTAAGACCTTCTAACTTACTCATTTCACTTTGTTTAAGTTCTTCTAATTTTTCTATGTACTCATCTTTATCATTTGCATCAATGTCTTTAACTTTTTCTCTTATGACTTTTTGTCTCTCAAGTGACCTTTGTTTTCTCTTTAACTCTTCTTTTTCTTTTATCATTTCTTTTAATTCATTTTTGCCTTCACTGATATAGTCCTCTACTTTTTCAATTCTTGTTTTGATTTTTTGTAGTGTTTCTTCAACTTCTTGTCTTTCTTTAACTATGTCATCTAATTCACTCTCTAATCGAATCTTCTTTTCATTTTTACTTTCTTTTAATTCAACAGCAACCATAACATCATCACTATCTTCTTTTTCTTCATCACTATCTTCTTTTTTAATAATTTCTTTTCTTACTTGAATCTTTGCATTAATTTTCATTTCTGCTATAATATCATTTTGCTCTTCTACTTTCTTTTGTGAGATTTTTTGGAGGATTGAACTAACTCTTTTTCTTTGATTAATATCTTTTTGTCTTATTGGTGTTGGGGGAAGGATTCTTCTCTTTTTTTCACCATTTGTGTTATGAACAATATCATACAAAGTTTTGCTAATAGAGTTTCTGATTGACTTGTTTGTAGATAGATCGTCAGGAATATATTTCATTAAAAAATTTAAAATATTTGTAACGTCTGTTGTTTTTGGATATAATATTTGATGATAACCAATAGACTCACTAAATCCCATCTCTTTAATAATCGATGCTTGCTTTGCACAAACACGTACTTTTTCTGAAGTTTGTTTAGGAATTGAATCAGTGAATATTCCATATTTTTGTTGGTCAATTAATTTAAGTATTTGTGTTGTTAAATTATAAAATACTCCACCACCACTAATTATTCCTTTTAGTGTATTAATTCCTTTTGGAATCACAACACCACAATTATGCAATGATCCAAATAATATTTCTTCAACTTCTTGCATAATAAAATAAAATTATTTTTTGTATAGTTTTTTTTTTATTTTAAGTTTATTAGAGATTGTTTCATAATTTTGATAAAATGAAAAATATAACAAAAAGAAAAGACATAAAAATAAAACTAACGAACTCAAAAAAAAAAAGGAAGAAAAAATACTGAAAAACATTTTTAAAAACGAATGAACGAAACCAAAAAGGATCAAACAATGGATGGATTTCTGACTGAAGTTGAAAGTAAAGAAATTCGTGATTGTACTCAAATGGTATCTCAAGAGTATCGATCTGAGGAATTTGTTTCATTAGATAAAATTATTCCCATTTTAAGAGATCCAATGGCAGATACAGGAGATTTAAATGTTCGATTAGTAGCAGCAGAAAAAGCTATGGGAATTGTAGTACATAAATATTTTTCAGGATTTAATAAAACAATACACAATTATTCACAAATTAAAACACGAATGGATCAAATAAATGAAAATATCAAAGAAATGAAGAAAGGATTAGTTGAAAGTCGTAATAAAATAATAACAACAGAAAATGAAGAAACAGCTAAAAGGTCAGAAGAAATTGCAGAAGTATATAAAGATAGATTAGAACAAGGATATGTATTAGAATATATTAAAACTATTAAATGGTTATTACAAGTACCACAAGAAATTAAAGAATATATTTCTCAAAATTATTATCTTCATGCTATTCTTCTTATTAATAGAGCATGTAATGCTAGTAAATCACCAGCTATTCAAAAAGTTGTTGATTTAAAAAAAACATTAGATGATATGGAAAGGTTTCGTGAACAATTTGCATATATTATGAAAAATAATTTAGAAAATTTATGTATGAAATATGCAATGGGAATAACAAGTACTTCAATGACAGCAGCAGAAATTGAATATGCAAAACATCAACAAGTAAATCAATATCCTCATAGATATACAAATTATGAAATTGATACTGAAATGTGTACACAAGAAAATTTAGCATTAAAACCAGATTATGATTATAATGAACAAATGTATTCATTAGCTAATGCTTCATGTGTTTTAGGTGATAAAATTTCAGAACAAATTGCGTTTGCTGTTTTAGAAGGAACTGTTAATAAATTATCTTTTGTATTTGGTCTTCATAGATTATCTCTTGATAAAAAAGTACCTGAAGAAGTTTCTTTTATTGATTCATCAACATTTCAAAAGATTAAAGGAAAAACTCAACATTTATCATCAGTAGATAGATTTGATATGTGTTTAAAAGTTGTTTTTAGATTAATTTGTGTTCATGTTGCACTTTGTTCAAAAATGGAAGAGTTCAAAAGAACTAAAATGCCAGAATATAGTAAAAGTATTTCTCTTGATGAAATTAATATTTCATTTGCTACATCAGCTGTATCTAAATTAAAAGAATCAAATGCTGCAATAAAAAGATCAGGATGGGGAAGAAAGTTAAAAGCTATTCAATCTAAAGCAGAACAAGAATTAAAGGAAAGAGTGGAAAAAGCAGAATCAGTTGAACTAACAAAAGTTGACGAAAATAAAGGTTTTGTTAACAGTTGTTTAGAACTTGCTTGGTCACAAATCCAAACTTTTCTAATAAAAGTTTTAAATAACAGAATATTTGAATCAGAACATTCTAAACAAAAAGAGGATGAAGGAGAACTGTTTTCGTTTGCTAATTGCGATATTGGTGGTGAAAAAGAAGAAAATCAAAACGAAAAATATAGACTAGCAAAGAAAACTCTCACTAAAGAAAATATCAAAAAACTTATCTTTTCTTTAGAGTCTTTCATTAAAGATGTAAGTAAAACTTGTCAATTTGAACCTGATAAATTTAATCCATTAAGAAATATTATCTCGATGAAGAAAGATGATTTGGCACATAATTTATTTGATGACTAATTAATTGATATTTTACTTATCTTCTTTTTTATATTTTCATTGATTCTTTTTAACTATATGAACACTCTTCAATTTACTTTGTGGTGTTAACTTTATTATCGTTGTTTTCACTCTTGTTATTCTTTGTATTAATAAATAATCTTATAACTCTAATTCTTTAATTAAAATATATAAAACTCTATTTCAACTTTTATTCTTTTTATATTTGAATGAATTATTATTCTAAAGAAAAGAAGTTTTACTGTTCATAAAAGTAATAATGTTACAACGTTTTAAAGGACTTACAAGGGAGACGTAGTTTATCAAACAAGACTTTTGTTTCATAGAAGTTGTTTGTTTTCAAGTGGTTAAATAAAAGAAATAATTAACAAATGTAAGGGTCAATAGGTTTTGTTCAGACAGAGCCAATATTAAATTTAAATTATCAGAAATGTTGTGAGTATAGTAATGAGTTTTTAAATGATAAATGACAGAAGGAATTTCTATGACCATTCTAATGAAATTTCAAATAAAATAAAACAAAAATAATTTCTTTTTGATGTCTCAAAAAGAAAAAACAAAAAATAAAACAACAAAAATATAAGAACTAAGAAAAAGAATATGAATAATCAAGTGTTTGGTGCCTTATTAGAAGATGTTCCATTAAAAGAAGGACTTCCATTACCGGTATATGACTCATTAAAATATTTTAAAGAAAATCCGACGTTATTAGAAACAGAAGGATTATTTAGAATACCAGGAAATATGTTAGTAGTTAATAATTTAAAGAAAGAGTACAACGAAGGAAAAGAAGTAAATTTAGAAGGAGAAAATATTCATACTATAGCTTCATTATTTAAATTATATTTTAGAGAATTACCTGATAGTTTAGTTACAGAAGAAAATACTGATTTATTTCTTGTATTTATTGAATTAGATAAAATAGATAAAAATCAAACAATTAAAAAATTACAAAATGTATTAAAAGAATTACCACTGTTTGTAACATTCTTTTCTTATTTTATTACTTTAATATTAATTCATTTATAGAGTTCATTTTAGTGTTTTAAAATCATTAATTGGATTTTTAGTTCAAATTACTGAAAAGAGTGATTTAAATAAAATGAATTCAAGAAATCTTTCATTAATCTTTGGTCCTAATATTTTTAATCATCAAGAGGCTTTAGATTTAGTTCGTCCTGATAATCCTGCAACAACTTGTACTCAATATTTCATTGATAATTATCATCAAATCTTCGACTCTTTAGATGTTTCTTTTCCATTATTAAATACTGTTGATAATAATACTAACACCCTTCCTCAAAACTCTCAAACCAATGAATTTAATTCTCAACAAGTACTCCCAGCTTCTAATCATTTAGCCATTCCAAATAAACCACTCCCTAGTGTTCCAATTCATAGAAATTCTTTACAAAATATCCCACAAAAACTTGATGATAAAATAGTAACTCAATCACATTTACAAACGGAACCTGAATAATACAATTAGTTAATTAAATGAAATACCAACACATTTCTTTTTTTTTATTTATTCTAATTGAAAGACAAGTATCTTTTGAGCTACAAATTTATCATTTCTTAATCCACTAAATAATTCAGTACTACATGGTGGTACATCTTTAAAATTCTTAATAAATTCTCTCTTCTTCATTGGTGAACATTCAAACTGACCAATTTGATAACAACCAAAGATAGTAAATAAGTTAGTACCTCTATTAGGAAAGATTACTAATGAATTATTTGTTTCATTTGGTAAATATCGAGTCATAGGAATACCAAATGAATTCTTACATGTAAAAACAAAGAATTTATCGTCATCGCGTACAGCTTCCCATCTACTCTTTGGTGGTGAAGAAATACTTTTACCATGAAAAGACCCAAAAACATCAGTAGTTCCTGTAACTATAAAAATACTAAAGTTTGTTCTATTACATAAACTTCTATTTAATGAGATAATATCTCTTCCATTTACATCTGAATTGTATATAACTTCTGCTTTACTAGTTTCAGTCCATTCAATAACTTGTTTAATGTATTTTTCATCAATACCTCCATATTCATCTGCTTTGTTTTTTGCAAGTGCTACTGCATAAGGAACTGGTAATCGTTCTTCAACATATCGTATTTTAATATCACTGAGTTGTTTTTGTGCTGCTAAATTAGCAATAATCGGTAATAACGGTGAAGGTGGAATACGTCCTACTGAACAATCAACAGCAATTTCAAAAGCTTCAGGAGACATTTGAATAAGTTGTTCTTTAGTTGAATCTTCTTGTGAAGCTATTTCAGTTGTATGAGAAGTGAATGCATTAAAATCTTCAATAGAAAAAGAATAAAGAGATTGTAAATATTGCATTAAATCATTATCAGGATGTTGAGAAAGATAATTAATAGCTTGAGGTGAAGTATTGATATGTAATGTATGAGATAAATAATGATTTAATATTATTGAATGTAAGTTAATTGTCTTATTAAGAGAAATGAGGTATGAAGAAATAGATTCAATTGTCTGTTCAGAAGGAAAATTATGTTGGATCATTAATTGAAAGATTTTTATTATTTTTTCTAAAAGATCTTTTTTAGATATTTTTTAGATGACTTGTCCATTGTGTTTAACCCCTCTAACCAATCCAATAACACTTCCGTGTGGCCAAATTATCTGTAGTGATTGTGTAGATAGTCTTTTACTTGGAGGGAGTGAAATGAAATAGGTATTGTTATAAGAAAATATAACTGATTTATTATACAATAAATAAAAAGTGGCTATAAAAAACAAGGAGTTAAATAATCGAAAATGTTGTATAGCCGTCTGCACTTTGTGTTAAGAAAAAATAAAAAAAGAATAAGTTAATTTAAATTCAAAAGATATAAGAAAAAAAGATAAAATTAAAATAGACTTTCTAAATTAGAAATAACCCAATTTCTTACAACACATGTATTGAATAGGAACTTCTTGAAGAGCAGCAACAGCAAATGCAATGTCAGGATTTTCTACTCTTGGCCCAATAACTTTATTAAAATTAACAAAATTGAAATTATCAAATTTGGAGTTACCTAATTCATCATCAAAAGTTTCCATCTTATCAAATGGTCCATCTCCTACTCCAATACAAATTATTGAAATAGGATAGTTAGAGGCTTGTTCTATTGCTGCTTTAGTTGCTTTTTCATTATCAACTTGACCATCTGCAATAATAACTAGAATATGATATGCTTGAGTTTTACGAACAATGTCAATGGTTTTGTTGATTAATGGAGCAAAATTAGTTGGACCAGACATTTGAACACTTGGAGTAATTTCATTGTATCGTTGTAAAACATGACCAAATCCATTACAAGGTGCATCATTTGGTAAAAATGAAAAAATTGATTTATTTGTTGTTGTAATGTCTCCAAATCCATAAACTGGAATTAAATGGTCATCATCAAATGGATCTAATGTTCTTCCAATAATGTCAATCACTTTTTGATATGGATTAAATGTTGGATCTTGTGGATTAATGGTATGAAGACATTGACCACCAAAAGAACGTTGTCCAGTCCATGTATTTGATTTAGTGTAGTCTATTCCAAGGATTAAATTAGAACTTTCTAAACCAGCTTCTCTTAATCCTTGTTGAAGTTCTTCCATTGTTTGGTAATTGTCTGGAATCATTTTTCGAGTATCAGCTGTTTTAACAGAGGTATTACTTTTTGTTGATTGTTTAGGTGATGTTTGTTTTGAGGAAGATCCACCCATGAAATATAAAAATGAAGATTGTTAGATATAGATTGGTTCTTCAAATATTTTATCTTTTAGGATTATGACTTTTTTTAGAAAAACTATTAAAAAAAGATAAAATCAAAAACCATTAAACTATAGAAAATGAGAGACAAGACTCTAACACTAAGAGACAACGTCATAACCTTCTTATTTATTCTTGAATTCATATTTTATTGGATAAATGCTTTTTTAGTATTTTGAATTAATTGAATGAATAGTTGAAGGCGTTGATCATAAGGATTATTCTCAATATCCTCAAAAACTTCTTTTGTTAATGAATCAATACGACTCAGATATTTTCTAGCCATTTCATCTTCATTACACATAAAATAATATCGACCATCATAATTAACTACTCCTTGAGTAAATGCACATTTACTATTATCATGAAATTCTTCTTGTTTTGAATCGGATTGAAGAAATGGTTGTTGACAAATAACAAAAGGAGATTGTAAAGGAGGATTTATTGATTGAATAGAAGTTTCACCTTTTTCATTAAAGTCTTTTGATTGTTTTTCTTTTTTATGTTTTAATTGGAAACAATTCATTTGCATTTGTTGTTTACAAGCAGCAGAATGTCCTTCTCCAATAGTGACAAGAACTACTTTTTTTTTCATAACAATTTGATATTTTGAACTAAACATTTTAGGCTCAAACAAAGGAAGAAATGAAACTTTATGAGTTGAACAAATATTATTTTCAAAGTTGAAAATAACTTGTTCTTTTTTAAATATTGTTCCATGAATTATTGTTCGTAATTGTACTTCTCTGACGAAAGCATGTGCACCACATCCTACTTTACTTGTTTTTTCTTTTCCTTTATTATACTCATTATTACTACAAATTCTTTTTACCCAAATTTTATGTTTTTCTTGTGATGTTGCAGCATCTCCATAACATCCTATTTGAACAACTTTATCTAAGAAACACAACGCTTTATCAAATACATCAAATACAAAAAAATGACTAATTCCAACACAATTTCTCATCATAGGTTCATTAAAATCAGCTTCTTTATCATAAACAAGTCCACCTCTTTTAGAAGTGAGCATCTAAAATAAATCTTTTTTGGTTTAAGTTTAGTTTCTTTTTTTTTTCTTTACTTTTTGAATGTCATATATAACATTTGTTAAATTATTAGGGTTAATAATAAAGAAGAAAACCCTTATCTATATATAAAGTATTTCTAACAATTTTTAGAAACTTTTAACATGTCAGTATTAAGTCATGATGCTATCATAAAAGCTTTTCAAACAAAAGAGATTGTTATCACCCCATTAAATGAAAATGCTGTTGGACCAGCAAGTGTTGATTTAAGTCTTGACAATGAATTTAGAATATTTAAAAATACAGATTCTCCATTGGACATTAAAGAGTCTACTAATTATAGAGAGGAAACAGACGTTGTTACAATTAAAGATGGAGAGTATTTTGAAGTGCAACCACACACCACTTGTCTTGGTATTACAAGAGAGACAGTTACATTGAGTAATGGAATTTGTGGATTATTAGAAGGAAGATCAAGATTTGCTCGATTAGGACTTTTTGTTCATATCACTGCATCATTTATGAACCCAGGAATTTCAAATAGACAAGTTTTAGAAATATATAATTCATCAAATGTTTGTTTTATTCTCTTTTTACTTAAAATAGAAGTGTATGTATTTATATATATAGAGAGTAATCCGTTTGTATCCAGGAGAGAGAGTATGTCAAATGATATTTATGAGAATGGATGGAACTGCCCAATATAAAGGTATCTTTGAACATAATTATTTATAAAAGAACCTTTTGATAATTTAACAGTTTTTTCTTATTAATTATTCTCTTATCATATTTTGTTATAATAAAATAGTAAATAATTATAAACTTTAATTGAAAAGGAAAAAGTGAAAAAACTCTAATTTACTAAATAATTGAATGATGAACAGTTCTGTCTCAGTTGCTATAAGAATTAGACCACAGAATGAACGAGAAGTCAATGACGTTTGTATTAAGGCAGAAAATAATAAAACTTTAGTTTATTTCTCTGAAGAATTAAAAGGAGAAAGTTTTAATTTTGATTATGTTGCTGATCAAAAAACTTCACAAAAAGATGTTTTCACTCAAATAGGAATTCCTCTTGTTGAAACAGCACTAAATGGATACAATTCAACTCTATTTGCTTATGGACAAACAGGTTCAGGAAAAACATTTACTACATTTGGTTTGTTTTATTTTTGATAATTTTTTTTAAAAAGAATAATTTAACTTTATTACTTATTTTTCAAGTATTTATAACCTAGGAAATTGTGATGTTGAAGAAGAACAAGGAATTATACCTCGATCATTAAAATATTTGTTTGAAAAGGTTAATACTCAAATGGATACAGGAAGTGGAATTATTTATTCAATGACATGTTCAATGCAAGAAATTTATAATGAACAGGTGATTGATTTAATTGATAAAAATAAGATAAAAACAGAATTAAGTATGGTAGCTGTTTCAGGTGATGACGATAAACGAAAACGAAAAAATGATTTATCAAATGAACAAATTGTTATTACTTCTTGGGAAGAAGCATGGGAAATTATTCAAAAAGGATTTACATTAAGACACACAAGTGCAACATTATCAAATGATAGATCATCTCGTTCACATTGTATATTCACTGTATTTATATCAAAATTAGAAAATGGAATTGGAAAAAAAGTTGAGTCAACAAGTAAATTAACATTTGTTGATTTAGCTGGATCTGAACGTCAATCAAATACTGGAGCAAAAGGAAAGTTATTAAAAGAAGCAGCAAATATTAATCGTTCTCTTGTTGTATTTGGAAGAGTTATTCATGGATTAGTTCAAGCAAGTACTGGTAAGTCAGATGTGTTTATTCCTTATAGAGATAGTAGATTAACATTTATGCTAAAGGACTCATTAGGTGGTAATTGTAAAACAGTTATTATTGGAACTGTTTCACCTTCATTATCAAGTATTAAAGAAACATCTTCTACTATTAAATTTTGTTTTTCATCACGTAATATACAATGTATTATTAAAAGAAATGCTGTTTACACAGGAACACCTGATGAAATGAAAGAAGAGATTGAACGATTAAGACTAGAAAATGAACAACTTAAACGAGGAAATGGAATTATAATTGGGGCTGATAAACTTGAGAAAGCAAAATCACAGATAAGACATTTAGAATATACAGTTTTTGCTAAAATGGATCAAGAAAGAATACTTAGAGATGAAAAGAAAGAGTTAGAAGAAAAATTAAAGAAGAAAGATGATATTGTTGCAAGATGGCTTCAAAATGAAGAAACGTTCAAAAAAACTGTTGAGGCATTACAAAAACAAATTTTAGGATTAAGAAAAGGAAATAGTAAAATTGTTAGTGACGCCATGAAAATAGAAATTGAAAAATGGAAAAAAATTGCTCAAAACAACGCAAAAATTGAAACACTTCAATTAGAAAATGATGAATTAAAAGATAAAATTGAAAAATTACAACCAACAGAAGATAAAACTGAAGAATTAAATCGAATTATTATGGAAAAGACAGATGAAATAACTATTATTTCTAAACAACTACGAGAAGTTACAGAAACCAAAGAGGAATTAATTAAAGAAAGAGATGCTTTAAAACTTGATGCTACTAGATATGTTGAAAAAGAATTCAAACAAAAGATTACTGATTTGGACACAGAAATCATTGAATATAAAACTGCACTGAGTGACAGAGAAAAAATTATAGAAGAATTACACCTTGAAATTGATAATCTTTATAAAGATAATGAACAATTTGTTATCTATATTGATGAACTTAAAAAAGCACTCGATAAGTATTCAAGAAAAAGTGTAAGAGAATTAAAAGAAGAGGTTTGTGGAAAAGAAGAGCCACCCAAATAGGTTTTTTAGGTCTTTATGTTCATTTAAATTGAATTTTTTTTGGTAAGAAACAAGCAAACAAGAAGAAGTTTATTAGTAAAAAGCAAAAAGTTAAAAAAGTATGAACTCAAAAAAAAAAGGAAAAAGTATAAGTCAATGAGCTATCTGATTATTATTACAACATTGATTATATGTTCTTTTTCACTAAAAGTAATTCCAAAATTAGAATATTTAAAAGGAAATGAGAACAAACTTTGGGAAGAATGGAAAATAAAATATGGAAAAACATATAATAGTATTAATGAAATTCATAGAAAAATAATTTTTATGAAAAATTTAATAGAAATTAAAACGTTAAACCAAAAAAGAGAAAAAGATATTGATGCTTATTTTGATTTAAATCAATGGAGTGATTTATCTAATCAAGAATTTGAGGATTTAATGTTAATGAAAAAACCTAAAAGAAATAATGTGAAAGAATTACATAATAAAATTAATATTACTATTCCTTATCCAAAAGGTCCTGTTCCTATTAATTATTCTGCTTGTAATCAAAAAATGCTTTTCGGAAAGTTAAATCCTGGAGAAATTGATTTTTGTAATGGAACTGAGTTTGACCAACAGTCTTGTGGTTCATGTTATTGTGTAAGTAATGCTCTTGCTCTTCAATTAAAATGGGCTAATCTCACTTATTTAAGAGATGGAAAACCTCAATACACAATGTTTAGTCCTCAACAATTTCTTGACTGTGAAGTTGGAGGATATCATTGTGCTGGAGGATATACTGATGGTCCATTAGATTTTTCACATTATGTTTCTACAATAGACGATTACCCTTATTACTCAGGCAGAGAACCATCAAAAAGAAAAACTTGTGTTAAAGGAAAAAGAACACCAATTAAATTCAGTTATACTATTTTTGATTCTGCAGAAGATATCAATATTATTAAACCAATTGTTCATCACTATGGTGGATTTGTTTCATGTGTTTATCCTAAATATTGGACTGCATATCGTGGAGGTATATTAAGGGGTCTTAATTGTGAAAAAGGAGTTATCACAACTCACGTTGTTGGAGTTGTTGGATATGGTATTGAAGATGGTATTGAGTATGTTGTTGTCAGAAATTCTTGGGGTAAAAATTGGGGTCTTGGAGGCTATATTAAACTTGGAGCAGATTCTTTATGTGGTATTGGTGGGAATGATGGAGGAGATGTTCCTGTTTCAGTTGTTCTTCATACAGACTTCTCTGATGTAGAGTATGGACCATACGGTGAGTTTAGAAATAATACTGATGTCCCTCAACGTCTATACAATGAGTCTGCAGACACAAATGAATCTTCAACTAATATCGAGAGTAATGATGAGGCATCAAGTGAAAGTCAAAGTTTAAATAACCATCAATCAGAAGAGAGTTTAGTAGTAGAAGAGTCTTCATCTGTGGAACCAAACATACGACCTAAAAATGAGAACCGTTTAAGGTCTATTATGATCTATATTTTATATTTACTTGTTGGAATTAGTGTTATTACTATGGTAGTTGCTGTTATAATTCTTATCACTCAATAATTTTTAATTGATTTGTGATTTAATGAATAAAAGATAATCTTCTAAGATTTTTTCAAATGAAAAGACACTACCATATAAATGATGTATAAAAAAAAATGGTTAACTCTTTTAAACAATGGAACACATTATTAATGTTATGGTAATACACTCTCATTCAGGTGGTTATAGAACTTGGGATTATATTTCTCAACATTGGAAAGAATTTGGTAACATTCAAATAAACATTTCATTTAAAAAGTTTGTTTTTATGTTTGTTTTAAGAATAACAAAAAGCTGAAGGTTAGAAATATTACAAAAGAAATTCTTGAAAGTGAAAGTCCAGACATCCTTGTTTTTGGAGATTGTGCTGGTGCCCCTTATCAGTTTAATCTAGAGGAATTAGATAGTATTGAAAGTTATTTAAATGAAAATTGTAATAAGCATTTGTTAGGAACATATGCAGTCTTTTATCACAAAGAAGGACCACAAGGGAGAGTTCATGAATATGATAATCGTAGTTTATGTAAATATTTTGGAATTATTCCAGAAACACAATTAGTAACATCTAAGATGCCCCATGACCCAACTTATCTCATTAATTATCAAAATCCATTGTTATGGAAAAATATCATGCAGCCGTACACAAGTAAAGGGTACTCAAGTTCACAAGTCCCAAAAAATGGAGTATGGATAGAAAATGACCAGATCAGAGATCTTGAAAGTGATGTAAGAATATTAGCAGAGACACTTGATGGAAAATGTATTATCACAAATAAAGTAACAACAAAATACACTTCATTGTATATTAGCCATATGCCAGAATATGAGTCTATGATAGGAAATAAAGTTGATGGACAAATGTTGTATAATTGTCTAGTTTATTTAATGAGTCAAAGTTTGTTATTAACTCTAATTTTACTTTTTTATATATTAACAAGTTTAGACATAGAGACTCCATTAGTGAATTTGTGTATAAAAACTTTAAAATATTGTAAAAGCAAAGAAGAAGAAATACCTCTTCCTTTGGTTAAATTATTAAAACAGTTTCAATGCGTAATTGAACCATAAAATTTTGTTAATTTCAAAATTTTAAAATGAAAACTAAACTATAAAGTCAATTTTTGATTTAAAAAGTGATTGTAAATGTTATATCTATTATTATAAATATTACTTTTTGAGAAAGAATGAAATAAGTTGTGAATGGGTAAAATATCTCAGGTAAAAACTCTTATTGATTCAATTCAATATAAAAAGATATCAAAAGAAGATTTTATGTGTTTAATAGAAAGAGATAATAACAACCAAATAATCAAAAATATTATTTCTAGTTTAAAAACAAGAAAACTTAATAAAAAGCAACAAATAAAATTATTAACAATTATCTTTTGGTCATTAAATTCTCAAAAAACTGAAGATATAGCAGAACTTATTTTAAAAAAGAAATTTAGATTTTCAACAATTAAATGTCATAAAGACGATACAATCTTTATTTCATTTAGTAAATACCTTGATTATTTAGTTATTATTCATAACCAATTTCAAATGATTGGTTCAAACATCTATGATTATACTCCAAAAGTACTCTTATATTTTGAATTAATAATTCAAAGTTGGGATTGTTTAATAAAAATTGATTCATTAACAACAACTTCAACAATAAGTTTTGAAGAAATTATTACAACTTCTTTTTATGAACAATGTAAATTATATCATAAAACTATTACTATTTTTCTTTGTATCATTAAACGAATTGATTCTCTTAATTTAAGTGAATTAGAAGAATTTATAGAATATATTATCTATGCAGAAAAGATGAAATTTTGTTTATGGAAAAAGCTTAAGGATAATAAACTTATTTCTCAAAGATATGGAGAGTTTATGGGAGTTTCATATTACCAATTTACTCCATTTATTGAATATTTAAAAGAAAGAATAGTGCTTGAAAGAAAACATTATAATAGTCTTGAAAATTTAAATAAGATTATTCAATTTGAAGGGTTTGTTGAGAAAGAGTATTTAATTATGGCAAATTGTATGCTCAACTATATTGAAAGTAATATGAAAAAAGAAACAAATCTAGAAAAATATATGATTATATGATTAAAGAAAAAAATATTCAATTGACTTTAAAAAATAAGACAACTCTTTATTTTTGTTTTCTCTTTTTTAACGTTGTTTATTACTGCACGAACAGCTTCATCAAAAACATATCTTAAGTTCTTTTGAGTTAATGCTGAACACTCAATATATTTAATAGCTCCAATATCTTTGCACTTTGCTTCACCTTGTTCAGGTGTTATAGGTTCAATTTTATTGTCATATAACTTTTTTATTTGTTTTTGTTCATCTCTGATATCAATTTTGGTGCCAACTAACAAATATGGAGCTTTTGGACAATGATGAGAAATCTCTGGTTTCCATTTAGATGAAATATTTTCAAATGAAGAAGGTGAAACAACAGAAAAACATAATAAAAAGACATCTGTTTGTGGATATGACAATGGACGAATTCTGTCATAATCTTCTTGTCCAGCAGTATCCCAAAGACCAAGGTTAATTGGTCTAGAATCAACCATAACAGTTGCAGAATAATTATCAAACACAGTTGGTACATATTCTGTTGGAAAAGCATTTGTAGTATATGAAACAAGAAGACAAGTTTTTCCAACTGCACCATCACCAACAATGACACACTTAACTGATTGCATAATGATTTAATGATTTCTTGATTTCTTTAGATGGTTTAAATTCTTTACTCAAGTCAAGAAAATATAATTAACTCTTCCCGTTTTCAAAAAAAGAATAAAAACGGGAAAAAAGATTGAAAGAAAAACACAATTACTTAAGAATATCATAGCGGGATAGTATATTTTTACCATCAGGATGTTCAAATAGGTAATCAAACACACGTTGAGGAACCCTATTCAAATTGTAACTATCTAATCTAAAAGAATGTAAAGTTTTACTAATGAGTGAAACAGGTAATGAAGGAAATACTTCATCTTTCATTTGAATTATTTCTAAACTCATTGGCATTGTTAATAATCTACAAAATTCTAATAATGGATCAAGACACTTCATATACTTTTTTAAAGGAGTATATTTCTTAAACACTTGGCTTTGGATACAAGAAACAAAATAATTCATTTGGAATCCTTTCATTCCATTGATTTTATTTCTCTGTAACATTTCTTCTATAATATAATAACAAATAAAATGACATATTTGTTTCAATAATCTGTCAGAAATAGATTGGTCATTCTTTGAAACTGATTCAAATATATCATTCATAATTTCTGCTGTTCCATTTGCAACTCCTTCTTCAAATGTTGATCTTTTTGAGTCAAACATTGTCACACTTATTAAATAATCTAAAATTCCTTCAATTCTAGCAGAAATAAGCTTAACTGCACGAACAAATGTACTTTCATATATTTCATTTATTTGAATATCACGCTGAGACATTTTAGTACCTGACTTTCTAATTTTGCCTCCAAGATCTTTTATCCCAATTAATAACCAAACACACTGTTTATAATCATCCATTATCATTGGAAGGACATTTAATTCAATATGGGGTTGTCCATCACACCACCACTTCTTCATTAGTATAATAAAACTATCCAAATCATCTAGGTTGCCTTTAAGACTATTGACTGAATCAAACACCTCTCTCAAATCAATAGTTCCAGAATTCTTTTTATATTGAATTATTGGAACTAATTCTTCTTTAGGTTTTATTAAATTAACTTCTGGAGAGTCTTGTTTTGTTCTTGTAGAAACAAATATATTACCATCTAAATCTTCAGAACTATTTATTTCATCTTCAGAATCAACTTTTAAATCTGTTTCTATTTGATTTGGTTCTTCCTCTAAAATAATATCACTGTTATCTTCTCCGAATGGGTTTGTTCCTTCTGTTACTTCAACAGCCCCATCACTTTTTTCACTACAAGAGTGACTTTCTTTACATTGGACATGGGTAATAACTTCACTCTCATCGCCAAAAGGATTCCTATGCTCTTCTACTTGTTCTTCAAGTTTTTCATCACTCTCATCAACAAATGGGTTTGACTGATTTACCTCCGTAACATTTTGTGTTTTTTGTTTTTCATCTTCACTATCATCACTAAATGGATTTGTAGTAGGGACTTTTATTGAAACGCTTAATGACTCCTCTCTTTGTTGTTTACTATCATCACTTTCACTACTATCACTGAATGGGTTTGTATTAGTTGTTTTTTGTGCTGTTACTGAACTTTCTGTAACTACCACTGATGTTTTTGAATTATTATCTACAAAATCATTATCATCATCAAATGGATTTGTGTTCACTTTATCTAATGTAGTAGTTGCTTGGTGATCCACCTTAGTAGCTTCATCACTAACATCATCATCAAACGGATTAGTTTGAGAAATAGTTGTTGGTTGGTGTTCAGAACTATCACTACTATTTTCACTAAATGGATTGTTTGAGGATGTGATTATCATAGACTGAGATCCCATGGATTTTTTATTATTTAAATTCTTTTTAGGAAGGCCAGTGTCATCAAATGGATTATTACTGTTCACCTGTTTTTGAGGCATTCTACTTTTTCCTAATGTTGAAGTAGATTTGTTGTTCTTGTCCAATTCTTTAGACTTTTTTTTGGGGTTTGGAACTTCATCACTAATCTCTTCGTCGCTCTCCTCCCCGAAAGGATTTGTTGATTTAGAGGTAGAGAATATTTCAGTTTTATCAGCTTCAGAAACTTCTACTCCACCTAGGCATTGAATATCAATTTCACATTCAAATGATTTACCTTTCTTAGATTTCATAGGAAAAGTAACATTTTGTCGAGTAGAAAAATCTACATATTCAGCAAGATTAATATAACAATAGCCAATCACATTTTGTTTTTTCTTTTTGTCATCTTTGAATTTAGTTAATGATAATTTGATTAATTTCTCTTCATATCCATTAGAGTTTCTAAATAATGTACATTGTGGCATAATTACTCCAAACTGATTTCCTTTAACAATTCCATTTATACAGTTTAATTGTTTCAAAACACCTTTGTTAATTTGTTTCTTTCCTCGTTTCCATTTTAACATCACTTCACAATCATCTGTAGGAACGTTTCTACATTCAACAAGATGGATATAATATTGTCGTTTTTCTGCACTCTTTTTCATTTCATTTTTAGAGATTGCTATTCTTTTTAATAAAGACAGAAGAAAAGAAAAAAGCAAAAATTTAATGACTCTCTTTTGAATAATAACAAAAATTTAAACATTTTATAATAAGAAAAGTTTTATAATAAATAAAACTATAAAGTTTAATTAAAAATATTATTTATAAATATCAAAAAAAAAAAGAAAAACCAGGACAACCCTAAAAATCTTAAAAAATATCATCGGACCGAAGTAATGGCTGACATCAAGAAAGATATTAAAGCTCCAGTCACTCCAGTAGTTGTAAAGAACATTACCATTACAGTCACTTCAACTAAAGTTAAGGCAGTTGAAGCCCTTTGTACTGAAGTAAAAGAAAACGGAAAGAAGAAAGGAGTTCAAGTCAAAGGTCCAGTTAGAATTCCAACTAAAACTTTAAGAATCACCACAAGAAAGACACCATGTGGTGAAGGTTCAAAGACTTGGGATCATTACCAAATGAGAATTTATAAGAGAGTATTAACATTGAAAACTACTCCAGAACTTGTTAAAGAAATTGTTTGTTTTTATTTTATTTAAATAGTTCATTACAAATATTCATCTTCTTTTAGACTTCTCTCAAGATCGAACCAGGAGTAGAACTCGAAGTTGCTATGTTCGATTAAATTTACTTTTTTCTTATTAAATTTTTATGTTACATATTTCATAAATATTTTAGACTAATGCGGGTAAGTTAGAAATGAACTCTATTGTAGAAGTTGAGCATATTGAAGAAACTGAAATTATCACTTCTCAAATATGAAGAAAATCCAATTGTGGATATATCTATTATTTGATATATTTTTTTTATTTATTTCATAAATATATTTTAGACTTAAAATTTTGTTTTTATAAATTAAAGTGTTATTTATGAATTTAACAAAATAATAATTAAATTTTCAAAAGAATTTACATTTGTTGAGAGCTTTCATCTTTTTTTAGTACTTTGTTCAATAAAATACCCCCAAAAATCTAGTTTTGTACAAAAACAAGTATCTAGAAGTGAGTTGTTTTAACACTGTCATGGGTATTACAACAACCTTAATACTTTAATTGGAGTAAAAGAAAATTTAATAATTTCAATTCAACTTCAATTTTTTAAATCAAAACTACAACCAATTAATTAAAATTCAAATTTTTTAGAATTATAATAATAATACAAATCAATTTTAATGTTTTATATAATTTAAAAATATTGTTTGAATTAAGAAATAGGTCCAAAACCTTATTATTAACTTCATAGTGAGCAAGAACTGATATTTTTTTATTAGTAAATAAAAATGTCACATATTGAAATAAAAATTCCACAAGAAGAAGAAACAAGTTGTTGTTGTTTATTATGTAAAATGAAAAAGGTTGTTTTACGAAAAAGTTATATACCTTGGATTTCACTTGTTCGAATAATTTATCTTTCATTAATGTCTTTATATCCATATAAAACTTTTTTCTCAGTAAAAAGTGATATTCCTGATTTTATTAAAAGTCATTGGTCAATTCTTTCACAACTTTCTCAATTTAATGGAAGAAGTAGATGGAGAAAAAGTATGTTAGATGCTATTAATCATTCACGTTTTTTTCAATCAGGAAAAGATGAATATCATGTTTCTGGTTATTGGAGATTAAAAGATACTTCAATCCCATTTATAGAACACTGGGAAAATGAATTAACTAAATCTGAAATTACAACAACTAACTCAATTGAAACTACAACAGACTCAACTGAAATACAAATTGTTCATTCATTTAATCAAATAACCCATATCCAAACTAATGAATTACTTAAAAATTATTATATTAAAACAATTCAACAAGCTCAAAATAATACTCAATATCTTGTTTCTATTTATTCACAAGTTAATGCTATATTTCAATTACATATTCAAAGAGAAATTAAAATTAATGAACAGTTAATTCAAAGAAATACAGAAGCGTTATATAAAATAACAGATAATAAAGAATATAATTATTCATCAGCTTGTTTAATGATAAAGACTGTATTTTAACATTTTTATTAATTTTTTAATAAAATTGTTAGAGTTTTTGTTATTTTTTATCTAAATAAACAAAAATTAAAGAAAAATTAATTTCATTTAGATTCTATTAAAACAGTCTTTGTTTGAATACTTTGAGACTTCAATTCATTTAACTGTTTCTGAAGAGTTTCAATTTGATTTTGTAATTCAATATTTCTTTTTAATGATTCTTCAACTACTTTTTTTATCATATTTACTTCATCTTTATCAGTTTTCCACCATGAACTAAACCAACCTCCATCAGATTGTTGAACTGATTGAGTTTGTTGAACATCTTTTAAAATAGCAATATCTTTCCATTTTTTTACTTCATTCGTTAATTTGTTTACTTCTATTTGTAATGAATTAGTCATATTTTTATATTCGTTTTTTTCCATTTCTAATTGATCTAATTCAACTCTTAATCTTCTTGATTCTTCATTACTATTTTTACCAAATTTAAGTTCAAATGGTGTTGTTTGAATTGGTTGTAACATACTTTCTTCTAATGTTGTTTCTTTAACTATTAATTCCTCTTCTTCTTCTTTTTTTATTTCTTGTTGTTTATTTTCTACTAACTCTTCTTTTTCTTTAATAATTTCTTTTCTTTGTTGGCTTTGAATAATCTCTTCATTTTCTTTTTTCAAACCTTCATTTTCTTTTTCAATAATTTTTATTTTTTCTTCATATCTTTTTGAGATAGCTTTTAATTCAATTATCTCTTTTTCTA
>NW_001855662.1:37937-47129 GCF_000209125.1 Entamoeba dispar SAW760
AATATCTCTTTTTCTAATCTTCTTCTTATTTTTACTTCTTTCATTATTTTCTTTCATTTGAATAATTTCTTTCATAAGTTGAATACACTTATCACTATTTTCTTTCATTCCTTTATCTCTTTCTTCAATCTGTTTTTTCATTTCTTCAACTTGAATTTGATATTCTTTTTTTATCTCAAAAATATCATCAGTTTTATTTTCTTTCTTTACACTTTTCATTTTATTAATTTCATTTTTTAATCCCTCTATTTTTTCATCTGTATTATTTAAATCTGTTTTAAGTCCAATAATAATATTATCTTTAGTTTTAATGTCTTCTTTTAAGTTATAAATTAATTCATTTGTATTAGCTTGGTTTTGTTCATTTTCTTTTTCCATTTTTTCTATTTTTCTTTCCATTCCATTTACTTTCTTTGTTAATTTTCCATTAACTTCTTCTAATTCTCCAATCTTATTTCTATACTCTGTAATTTTTCCTTGATACGTTTCATTTAATTCTTTTACATAATTTAATTCATTTTGTTTCATATCAATTTGTAATTTCATTGCCTCTTTCTCAGTACATACTTTATTCATTTCTTTTTCTATTTCTTCTATTCTCTTTTGAATTTCTTCTGTTTTCTTTCTAGCAATTTGTTCTTTTTCTTTAATTATTCCACTTTCTTTAATTGCTTCTTGTTTCTTTTTCTCAGATATAGCAATGCTCCTTTCTAATTCGTTATTTCTTTGCTTTGATTTTTTTAATTCTTCTTCCATATATGCTGCTTTTTTTAATATACCACTATTCTTATCCTTAGTAGAACTTATATCTTCTATTGTCTTTTGACTTTTATTTAATTCATCTTCTAATTGTTTAATTTTTGTTTCTTTAATACTTGCTTCTTCATTCATTTCATCAATTTTTATTTTTAACGAGTTATTTTCTTCTATCAGTTTTTGGAAATCTTCTTCTGTTATTGTTGGTTCAAAATTCATTTCTAGCTCTTCTTCTGAATCTTCTTCTTCTTCTTTTGAATCTTCTTGTTGTTCATTTTTTGTTTCTTGAATTGGTTCTGTGATTTTGTTTATTTCTTCTTCTTTTTTAACCAATTCACTTTCTTGCCTTTCTTCTTTTTCTTCTGAGTCTTGGCCAAGACTGAAATCTATCTCTTCATCATTTTCAACTTTCTTTTCTTCTGAACTCATTGAAATTATTTTGTTTTTAAGTTCTTTTAATCTTTTTTTCTTATTTTTATAATAAAACAAAGTCATTAAAATTATGAATTAATAAACTCAAATAAAAACCAAATTAAATGTAATACTTTCCAATTGAAGAATAATCTCTTTGTGGTAACTGAATTCCTTGTTGTGGGGCTTGTTGTTGATACATTGGATATTGATTCCTTAAGGCGTCGTATCTTCCTTGAGGAACAGTTTGTTGATAAATCATTGGTTGTTGTTGTTGGAACTGTTGTGGATTTCCATAAAGTGACATATAATCAATCTTCTTTTGTTGTGAAAGGTCATAAGATTGATGATACTGGGGTTGTTGTGCTTGAGGATTCTGAAGAGCAATATTGTCAAAAACATTACATGACTTGACTTGAGGTTTACTTTGAAGATTACTGAGAATATCAGAGGGTTTTGATTGCTGAGAAGGTTTTGGTGAAACTGGATTTATTACTGGTTCAGCAGAACTTTGTTTTGCATCTAACATGTCAAATAAATTTGAGTATTGAGTTGGCTTTTGTTGTGAAGACGTTTTAGGAGTAGAAGTATTCATGTCAAATAATGGAGAAGCAGAAGAAGATACTTGAACTTGTTGTTTTCTTTGTTGAGAAGGTGATTGTGGATATTTTGAAGGTGGTAAAAAATTTAATTGTTTAGAAGGTGTTGTTTGAGAGTATTGAACTTGTTGTTGAACGGTTGAAGAAGAAGATAATAATTGGTTTTGTTTTTGAGAAGCATTACCTTCATAGAAATTAGAATAGTTTTGTTGATTAAAGTAACGTTTATGTTCGTATTTATCTCTGATAAATCGTTCTAATTGGTGCTGGTCCATGTCAGGTCTTTTAACAACAGAGCATTGGTTTTCCCATATTTTTGCAGCGTTATTATTTCCTATCCTTCGAACAAGATTAACTTGGTCTTCTGTCCAGGAATCAAGAGTAATAGATCTAACTTTAGAAATATGAGTTCCCATTGAACGATGAATTCCAGCACATCTAATACAAATAAAAATACCTAGATTAACACTACTCCATTTAGGGGTAGTAGCACCACAATCAGCACAAACACAATTTCCTTCTTGAATTACAAGTTGGGCTAATTCTTCATGCAAACGTTTTTGAAGAACAGCATCAGTTTTATAATCTAAACTCATTATTCTTCTGAATATTTATAGTTTTTCAATCTTTTTGTAAGAAGAAAATTTAGTTGATGTGTTTTTTTTATTTTATTATTTTTAATTTTTAATTTATTTTATTTAAGACCGCATTTTGACTGAATCCATTTTTATGAATAAAAATTATATTTATAATAATAACTCTTATTGACAAATGTTACTATAGTAAATTTTTTAAATTAAGAAGTTCGAGTAAATTCTTTTGAAGAATTTTGAAAGGAAAGAATAATTATAAATAACTAAAATGTAATTTATAACTTTATTCTCTTTATTGTCATTTAGAAAAATTTGTTTAATTGATATTTGATATTGTTATATAATAACTTTTCACTGTTTCAAAAACAACTATAAACCGTTATTAATTTTTTAAAATATTTCTGTTAGTGCCGATTGAAGTTTTGTATTAAGTAGTAAGAAGAATAACAAAAATTATCAAAAGAACCCAAATAGGTTACTTGTAATTTTTTTTTATTTAAATTAATACAAAATAAATTAAAAGAAGATTGTTATGACGTTTTTGTTCATTTCATTTCTACTTTATTAGCATCAATAAAGAAACATTTGTCTCATAAAAGAATTGAATACCTTTTTTATGTTATTTTGAAGTAATTATAATTTATAATTAAAAGTTTATTAGTTTCAAATAAGTTATTATTTAATTATTATCTTTCTTATTTATTTTTATTAATTTATTTTTAATTCGTTTTAATTTGTTATTGTTTTAGGATAATAAATGAATTAAAAAGAATCATTACTTCAAATATATTATTTTTGTTTTAAATGTTTAATTATTAAGTTATTTGAATAATAATAATTAATTGTTTCTAAGAACAATAAACAAAGAATTAAAAAATAACAGTAATTCTTTCTTTCACTTAGTAAAATTAATCCATTTTACACAAAAAATAAGGTACTTTCTTTTTTTATTTATTAAAATTCGTTTAATCGTTTTGAAGATCTAATAATACAATATTCTGATTTGTCTAATCAATTTGTTAAGATAATTTATTTATTTATTTATTCTATTAGTTGTTTATTTTTAGTCAACTAAGCATTGCTTTAATTTAATTTCAATAGAATAATTTTTTTATTTATTTTAAGTTAAGAAGTTTGTATTCGTTAAATTTTGATTAAGTCTCTATAATCTGGAACAAAAGGTAATGAAGTGTTTTAATTCTAATGTTGCGTTTTTAGGGGTTATTCATTGTTTATTTCCACTTGTTTTTCTTTCTTTTTGTTTATAACCTTTTCATAACTTTTTCTTTTACAAAGACTTTCTGTTATTGTGTTTAACAAGATTATTTAATTAATTATCTGCTGGTCATAAGGTTATTATTCGTTTTAAGAGAATAACACTCTTTTGTTAGGTCTTTTGAGTATGACTTTGAAAATAACTTTTAAAACCCAAGAATCAAACTTATGTCAAAAAAAAAAGAAAACAAAAGAAATATCAATTCAAAATTACATTTATAAAATAAACACGTAGTAACCAATAAATGAAGAAACAAAAATATTCTCAATATCAGTAAAAGTTTTTAGTAAAATGGAAGGATAAGTATAAATGAGAAACAATTATTTTGATTAATTATGATTCAATTTCATTATTTTTTTTTTTAAACTAAAAAAGAACATTGTCAATGTCGGCTGAGGTAAAACAAAAGAAACCTGAAAAATCTGAGTTAAGATATCCGACTATTCATTTATTTGATTACCAAAGAAATAAAAAAGAAGGATTTCCTGATAACGCTGTTAAAACAACAAAATATTGTTGGTGGAGTTTTATTCCAGTTTTTTTATTTAATCAGTTTAAATATTTCATCAATTTATTCTTCTTAATTATTGCAATTTTGTCATGTATTCCACAATTATCAGCAGCAAGTCCAGTTGCTTCGATAGTACCAGTATGTATTATGTTAGGATTCTCATGTATTAGAGAGTTGCTTGACGAATTTGTTTGTTAAAATTTTTCTTAATTTAAAGAAATAGTAAATATTTTTAACAAAATTATAGAGAAAGTTTAGGGCAGATAAAAAATTAAATAAAGTAGAATATGACAAATTACAAAATGATGGAAATATAACTAAAACAAAAGCAAGTCAAATATATCCAGGAGACATTTTGGTTCTTTCAAATAACTCAAGAATTCCAGCTGACGGTATTCCATTACAAACAACAAATGAAGATGGTCTTGTATTTATTGAAACGTCTGAGTTAGATGGTGAAAGTAATCTTAAACAAAGATTAGTTCCATCCCATTTTATTGATAAGTCATATGAAGATATTTGTCAATTAAAAGGAGATTTTCTTACAACACAACCAGACCCAAATTTTGATCATTTTGTAGGGACATTTGAAATAGGATCACAGAATTATAGTGTATCAGAAAAAAATTTTATTCCAAATGGATGTATAATTAGAAACACAGAAAGGTTATTGTTATTTATTGTTTATTGTGGGTTTGATACTAAATTAGCAAAAAATTCATCAAAACCTAAAATTAAATTCAGTCATACTAATAGTAGGTTTAATCGTTTTGTTGCAATTGCATTAATATTTGATTTTATTATTATATTAGCATCAACAATATGTTATTTTACATACTCATATATTTATCGTAAAGGAGAAAAATGGTATTTACCAGATACTGACAATGTTTGGAAACAGACTGTTCTTCACTTTTTTTCCTTTTTAAATATGTTTTCATTCTTAGTACCAGTTTCATGTCTTGTTTCATTAGAATTTTCTAAAATGTTTCAAATGCTTTTTATGTCATTTGATTCTGATTTAGAAATTAATACACTAAATTCTATAGGAGAAAATGAGACAAAAGGATGTATGCCTTGGACTGGAACATTAAATGATGAATTAGGATTAGTTGAATATGTTCTTTCAGATAAAACAGGAACATTAACAGAAAATCAAATGAAATTTATTAAATGTTCTATTGATGGATATATATTTGAAGAAACAGGAAATGGTATAATAGCATCTAATATGAATAATGAAAATATAAACAAATTTAAAGCAGAAAGAACATTATTTGAAAGTGATGTTGGAAATAATTTTGTTGGGGTTTCTATTCCTGAATCACTTATGTCAAGCGCTATACCAACAGCAGCACAATCTTTAGTTATTTCAAGAATTATGACATATGACAATCTTAGAGAAAAAGGAACAACAACTTTAGTAGAAGAAAGTGAGGATAAAGAAGTAAATATAACATCGTTAGATTCTTGGAATGAACCAATTAAAAGTGACATTAAAAGAAGGCCAATAAAAAAATTAGGTGAAAACAATGACTCTTATAGAAGAAATAGTTTCTTTCATGACTCATATTTTGGTCTTAATAGGTCAAGAAATTCTTTAAATTCACAACCACAAATTCCAATTATGTTAATTAATAAAGACAATGAAGATACTATAATCGAAACACCAAATCCTATTTCTACCGTAGAAAATGAAAATACTACTCAATTTCAGAATTCACAAATAAACCCTCATTTAATAACTGTCAAGAAAAAAAGATCAAATGAATATCCACAATATAAACCAAATAAATTAACACTATCATTATTTTCTCATCCAACGACAGGGACAACATCAGAAAAAATATCAAGAAAACAAAGTTTATCTAAGAAAGATGACGAATCCCAAATATTGTTTTGTTCAACGGAAGGTGATAATAATTCAAAAAATAAAAATGAAGGTGTACTAAAAAAGATGGACGAATTTATTCGGTGTATGGCTATTTGCCATGAAGCTGTTTCAAACATCCATGGAAAAAAAATAACATTTCAATCAGGATCACCTGACGAAATTGCACTTTGTGAAGAGGCATCATTAAATGGTTATATCTTCACTAAAAGAACACAAAAGTCAATATTTTTAATTATAGCTGGAGAAGAACATCAAGTTGATATTCAAGCAGTCTTTCCATTTGATAGTAATAGAAAAAGAATGAGTGTTTTAGTTAGGATGTGGGATGGAACGTTGGTACTATATTTAAAAGGGGCTGATATGACTACATTGCCATTAATGAAAACAGGTGAAAAAATAAAAGAAGCTCAAATGGATGTAAATAAATTTGCTAGAGAAGGATATAGAACATTAGTTCTTGGATATAAAATAATTCCAGACTCTGTTTTTATTGAATGGATGATTAAATATGATAATGCCAAATCACTTGTTGTTGGTAGAGATGAAGCAATAAATGCTGCCATTAGTGAAATTGAAAAAGATTTTACATTACTTGGAGTTTCTGCTGTTGAAGATAAATTACAAGATGGAGTACCTGAAACAATTCAGTCATTAAGAAGAGGAGGAATTAGAATATGGATGATTACTGGAGACAAAGTCGAAACAGCAATAAACATTGGATCTACCTGTGGGTTAACACAACAAGAAAAAATTATTCATATGACAACAGATAATTGTGTTGAGGTATTAAAAAATGGAGTATTAAATGAGGATTATTCAGTTGTCTTTGATTTTGGAGTATATAATGCAGTTGGAAAATTAGACGATTTTTGGAATATAGTACTTGGAGCAAAAGCAGTTATTTGTTGTAGAGTCACACCACTTATCAAAGGGGAAATAATTAAAAATGCAAAAAATAGAACAGGAAAAGTTTGTCTTGGAATTGGAGATGGAGGAAATGATATTTCATTAATTAAAGAAAGTGATGTTGGAGTTGGGATTTTTGGAAAAGAAGGTACGCAAGCTGCTCAAACAAGTGATTATGCTGTTAGGAAATTTAGACATTTACAAAAATTAATTTATTTCCATGGAAGACAAGCACTTAGAAGAAATACTTTGATTGTAAAACTTTCATTTTATAAGAATGTTGCATTTATTTTAATGCAATTCTGGTTTGGAATTCAAAATGCATTTAGTGGACAGTCTTTATATGAGGATTTAATTATTACTTTATTTAATATGATTATGACTTCAATGCCTCCTGTTTTTATTGGAGCTTTTGAAATTGATATTCCTTTCTTTGCTGCAAGAGATTATCCTGAAGTTCATAAAGAAATTTTAAAAGGAAATAACTTTACTTCAATTACTTCATATATTTCTTGGCTTGTATTAGCTGTTTATCAAAGCGTTATGTTATATCTTCTTTCAAGTTCTATAATTATAACAAATGATGTATTTGATGAATATGGAAAAACTGGTGGATATGGTTGTTTTTCAGTTTTAATTAGTATCACTTCAACATTAACAATATTAACAACAATGGCATTATCTATTAAAAGTTGGAACTTCTTTTTAGCTCTTGGATTTTTTGTATCTTTTCTCCTTTCTCTTATTTGTATATTACTTGTTTCCTTTGTACCTCAAATGTCTAAACGTGGTTTATCAACAAATGCATTTTCAATTATATTTTCTCAACCATCAACATACCTTTTCATTTTACTTTATGTAATTTTGGCAATCACTCCATTACTACTCCGTAATTTGTTTGTTTTTATATTACTCTTCACTAATTAGTACAAAATATTTATTTAATTTAGTTGTAATAGAACTATTGCCCCTAAGCAATATCAAATCATTCAAGAAGTTGTTCATAAACATCCGCTAACAGAATATGGAAAGTCGAGAACGATTTATCAAGAAGGGAGTGTTGAGGCTCATGATTACTTTTCTGAATTTTGTAAACCAAAACCACTTGATGATAAAAACAACAAGAACAATGAAATTGAAATGAAACAACAACCAAATAATGTTTCTTTTACTGTTAATTCTTGTGATAAATAACATTTTTTGTGACTATTCTAAATTTATTTTTTAATAAAAATTGAGAAACAAAAATAATATTCAATCAGAACTAATAAATTAAAGAAGAGTTGAACTAAATAAAAAAATGGAAGAACTTTAGAGTTTTCTTTATCGTTAACTCCAAACAAAAAGTATTTAAAGATCATATCAAACTGAAATAATCATTAAATAAATATGGGAGACGAAGAAGTTCAAGCACTTGTTGTAGATAATGGATCTGGAATGTGTAAAGCTGGATTTGCTGGTGATGATGCTCCAAGAGCTGTATTCCCATCCATTGTTGGTAGACCAAGACATGTTTCAGTTATGGCTGGTATGGGTCAAAAAGATGCATATGTTGGAGATGAAGCACAATCAAAGAGAGGTATTCTTACACTTAAATATCCAATTGAACATGGTATTGTCAACAATTGGGATGATATGGAAAAGATCTGGCATCATACTTTCTATAATGAACTTAGAGTTGCTCCAGAAGAACATCCAGTTCTTTTAACTGAAGCACCAATGAATCCAAAAGCTAACAGAGAAAAAATGACTCAAATTATGTTTGAAACATTCAATACCCCAGCTATGTATGTTGGAATTCAAGCTGTTCTTTCATTATATGCATCAGGTAGAACAACTGGTATTGTTATGGATTCAGGTGATGGAGTTTCACACACTGTTCCAATTTATGAAGGATTCTCACTTCCACATGCTATTCTTAGACTTGATCTTGCAGGACGTGATCTTACTGATTATCTTATGAAAATCTTAACTGAAAGAGGATATGCATTCACTACTACTGCAGAAAGAGAAATTGTTAGAGATATTAAAGAAAAACTTTGCTATGTTGCAGAAGATTTCAATGAAGAAATGCAAAAAGCAGCATCAAGCAGTGAACTTGAAAAGAGCTATGAACTTCCAGATGGACAAGTTATCACAGTTGGAAATGAAAGATTCAGATGCCCAGAAGCACTCTTCCAACCATCATTCCTTGGTATGGAATGTAATGGTATTCATGAAACTACCTACAATTCAATTATGAAATG
>NW_001855661.1:0-4862 GCF_000209125.1 Entamoeba dispar SAW760
ATAATAAAACAACAATACAAAATGTAATTAATTGAAAATCACAATGAAGGGATGCAATTGTAAATAATGTTTAAAGTGATATTTGATTAACAACTGTTTGAATTTCTCTAACTGAAAATATTTATGAACAAATAGTTTTTGAATTAAGAAGAATAACATGATATATTTAAAATAATAATAATACAAAGAATGAAATGATTTGATCAATAAGAATATATGGATGACTAGAAAGAAATATTCATTGATATAAACATTTGGTCACGAAATTATGCATTTCATTTGTATTCATCATTATACTATTATATTGATTTGTGATATTGTTAATTATTTCATAATTGTTGTCTAAATGTAATGATTGTATTCATTGTTTGTTTAAAACTTGGTGTTTATGTTTGATAGATCATTGAAATGAATTATCATATTGCAAATTAATTCTTGTTAATTGTTTAAAAGGTAAAAAATAGTAGAAAATATTATTAGATGAAAATATTTGGGATTAAATATGAGAAGAATATATTTGTAAATTATTAGTTATATCTTTCTAATTCGATTTCTGTATTAAATGAATATATCTGTTGATGAAATTGAAATAAAATAAATATAAAATGATAAATGATAAAAGAAAGAATAAAGAAAATAATAAGAAAATAAATATAATGATTAATGATAAATTAATGAGTTATTATCATGAATGAAAGTTAAATATGAACATTAAATTCATTATTATTAATTATAAATGTTTAATTTATAATACATATTAAATAGTCATTCTTCATTCTGTATTATTGTGTTGATATTTAAATTATTCAATTTGTTATTATCATATCATCATTTCATTGACACTTGTTATTTATTATCTTTTTATTTATTTCATCACTTAATTCTTGTTTGATATGATAATATAAATAATTTACATTGTATATTATCATCATTCATCATTGATAATCATCTGTGATATAATTTAATTTTCATATCAATAATTATATCATTTAAATAAATAAATAATAACATCTATTAACATATCATTATGACATCTCATCAATGTGATAAATGAAATGTAACATATTTACTCATTAATAACAATATGATGGATATTCATATTTATATAATCATTGTTATTCATAACTAACATTATAAATTTGAATTAACATATACTCTTTTTTATTACATTTCATAATGATATTTTCACATTAAAATAGAATTGAAGGTAAATGAAATGAAATAAAGAATAATATAAAAAGAACAGAATTATGAATAAATATACTCAACAAATCAAGATACATCATACTCAATACAACAAGAAGTTACAAAGTGTCAACTGATTGTTATAGAATTTGTATTTTACCTACATTTTATTTTATTTTATATTTTATATTTTATAATTTTAAGAGAAAATAATATAAAACAGAATAATCTAATATTCAAAAAATATATTACACCATTTTCAATTGATCATTTTATTTAGATTCATAATTTCTTCGCTTATTTTGGTTCCCATTTTTATTTAATTTCTATTTCCATTATTTGATTAATATATTGTATCATTTATTCTATCATTTCTTGTTTTTTTCTTAACATTTTAATATATTTCAAGATGTTGTTTATAATATTCTCTTTCATTATTTCTTTCTTATATATATTTTATTAATTCTATGTTATCTAATAAACATTGTTTTAATGATATTTATTCTGTAATCATTATCTCTTTTTTATTTATTCTATATAAATAATTCATAATATTATGTTTTAATCATTATCTAATGTTTACATTATTATTTAATTAGACTATTATTAATTGTCATTATTTACTCACCACTTATTGTTTATATACTATTCTATGATTATTCAAACAGTTCAATTATGATTTTATTATAATATTTGTTTTGTTGTTCTTCTATAAACATATATTATATTTGATATTGATATTTAATTATTAATTCAACTAATGTGATGAAAATATTGATTGAGAAGAAATGAATGAAGAAATTTGTATTGATATTCATATAATCATTAAGTTTAGAAATATTTATGATTTTGTGATGAATAGACACCAATGTTTATCAATTTTATTGAGTTATGAAGATTATAAGAATAGGAAATACAAATATAGAAAAGATATGAACAATGAAATGGTAAAAGAAGATGTTACAGGGATAAAAGAAATTAAAATGAATATACAAATTGGATATTATTAAATAATAGAATTAAAAGAAGAAGTATTAAAGTGTAGAAGAAGAGTATAACAAAGAAAATAACATCTAAAAGAGGAAATATAAATATAATAATTTATATAACTATGTTAAATATTTACCTAATATAATAATAAATGATCAAAAAGAAAATAAAATGAAAGAAAAAGAGAGATTGATACAGAAATAAAATATGGAAAAGAAAATAAAAGAAGATGAGATGAAAAGGATGAGAAACACAAATAAAGACAAAATAATAGAAAAAGAAAAAACAAAATGAAGCAGAAAGGAAAAAGAAGAATAAGAAAAGATGAAAGAGTTAAGAAAATAAAAATAAAATGAAAGAATTAAATTAACAGAAATAATAAAAATAAAAGAAAAAATATAAGAGATTGACAAAACAATACAAACAGGATTTACTTATGTCAAAATAGAAATAGAAAAGAAAATAATAGAGAATAAAAGAAGAAGATATAAAGAAAAAATACTGAATGAAGAAATATTTAATATATATAAATCTAATAATAAAATTGAAAATATAATAAGTATAGATAATATAATGGAAGAAGAATATCTTCGGATAAAACAAGTAGTGAAGAAGAAATAGTGAAAAGAGTTACAAAAACAAGGAGATATTCAAATAAAATAATAGAAAATAATATGAAAAATATAAGAGTACCAAGTTTTGAGAGGGAACTGTAGTGAGAAAGAAAATGATAGAAATAGATTAAAGAAACTATACAGAATTGAAATAAGAAATTATTAACAAATAAATAAATAAAAATAATAAAATAAGAATAAACAAATATTATAAAATGGTAGATAAAATATTAAATAATGATGATGTTAATAAAGAAGAAGAAAGAATGATATATAAAAGAAATTAAATAATTTAAATATAAAGAGAATAAAATTATGATAAAAATAATAAATATGAATAAAATAACTGGAAATGATGAAATAATTATAAAGTATTTTGTAAATGATATAAATAAAGGAAATAATAAAAGAATATAAAGAAATAGAAATAAATAAAATAAAAATAAAGAAGAAGTGAAGAAGAAAAATAAATAATTGAAATAAGAAAATAATATATCAAGTATATTACAATACAAACATATCTTATTGATGAAATAAATAAAGAAAATATTATAAATAAAGTATGAAAGACAAACAAAGAGAGAAGAATATTAAGAAAGAAAAGAAGAATATAAATAATGAAAAGAAAATAAAAGATAAATAAGTTAAAAAGTAGAAAATATAGAAATAAAAAGAGAAAAACACCAAAGAATAAGAAGATATAATAATTGTAATAATTACAAGAAATAATTATACTAAAATTAAATAAGAAATATCAAATGATGAAGAAACAAAAAAATAATATGAAAATTTATATAAAAATAATAAAATAAATAAAGAAAAAGAAGAAATTTAAGAAATGATTAATAAATATGAGAATATAAGAATACATAGAGAAATCAAAGAAATAACAAAAAAGAACAGATGTTAAATTGAAAAATACTATGACCAGATATGATTCAATAATATTATTTAAAATATTTAAACATAAATAGAAAATAATAAAATGTATATAAAAGAAAATACAGAATATTATCTAACAAATAATATAATTAATACAAAAAAAGATAAAAACAACTCACAAACTAAAATTATAGGTAAATCAGTTATATAAATATATTATATAAATATATACTAAAATAATTCAAAAGAAAATAAGAAGTTAGAGAAATAATATCAAAATAAATGAATCACAATATTGGTTAGAGAAAATGTATTAATAACAAAAGAAGTATGAATTATAAATAATAAAATAATATGTTTGTATTAATCACAAATAGATGAAAAATTAATAAAAGAATATAAAATCAATAATAAAAATATAATAAAATAAAAATAAATATGAGAAAATAGAGAAATAAAATATAACTATAATAATGAAAATTAAATTTTCAATTTGATAATACACAGAGATACAATATCATAATTATTAATTATATTAGCATTAGTATAATAAATAATATATAAAATAAAAGAAAGAATACAAATAAAATAATATATATGATTTAAAAATCAATATAAATAAAAAATAAGATATAGAAAATAAAGATAATAAAATTATAGAATTATGTTCAAATATGTGAATGAAGATAAAAAGTAGATTTGGTATAGATAATAATATAATAATATTAGAAAACATAAATAAATATCAACAAATTACAAAATAAAATAAATATAAATAATTATTGATGAAAATAAATGAAATGAATATTAATAATGAAAATAAAGAAGTTATAAATGAAAGTAATGAAAAGTAAGAATGAAAATAAGAAATTAGAAATAAATAATAAAACATTAATCAAATACATAAATAATGAATCAAATAAAATAATTTAATTAAACTATTATATTCTTAATTTAATGTTTAAATAAATAGATTACTTAATTATAAAAATCATAATTGAATTAATTATAAAGAAATAATAATGTTTATAATGATTATATTTATGTGATAAATATTTATGAAGTAATTTAATATCAGTAAAATACACATCAAAATATTAATTCAATAATAAAATAAAAGAGTATGATTATAAATATAGATGTATTAAATGAAATTGAAAATACATGATTTTATAATAAATATAATTAAAA
>NW_001855660.1:0-1213 GCF_000209125.1 Entamoeba dispar SAW760
TTTTCTTGTTCACTTCTTTCTTTACTATTTCGATTTCTTACTTATCACCACCTCCATTCATATTATCCCTTTCATTAAATTAAACTACATCAATAAAATCAATTTCTATCTTTGAAATTAATTATTGACAATGTATTATTGAGATACATTTTCTATCTTGACAATTTTTATTGAAATGTAATGACTTCTTGTGAAATGAATATTTAACTCAGTAGATCTTTTCATTCATTTGAAAATGAATTGAACACAGAAAGAATCTTATTTAATATGAAAAATATTTGAAAAATGAAATAAGGTGAAAATTGAATGATTATTTAATCAAATTAAAGAGTATCAAGAATTTATTGTTCATATTCTTTTCTATATAAAAAAAGAAATGAACCATTTGTTTATATTTAACACATTATGTTTTTTTTCACTATTTAATAAATTCTAAATATCATTTAAAGAAGAGTAAGAATATTTAATATTATTAATGATATTAAAAGGGTACTTTCTGAATTCATAATTATTATGAAATTAATAGCATTTCAACTAATAATTCATAAGATGATATAATATCATTTTTTATTGATATAAAAATGTTAATTAACTTAACAATAATTGAGAAAATAAATTTCTAACAATAAACAAAAAAACTCAATTATCATTCTATTAATCTTATAACCATTTTATTTTATTTTATTTACCACTAACATCAAAACTAATAATCATTTTGAATGTAACCATACATTGAAATTCATTTCATTTAATTTACTGAAGATAATATAGATAATGAAAATGAAAGTAATTTATTTGAATAATTATCATAGTGTTTCTTTAATTTGAGTTTTAATTTAGTATAAAATTTACAATAATCAATAAATCTATATCAAAAAACTTATCTTATATTATTATTTCTGTGTGTTGATTATTGTTTTTAATAGTATTATCTTAATAATGATTAACTAATTAAATAACATCTAGAATAATACATTAAATAAATTTCATTATAAAGAATAGAAAGATGAGTATTTCATTATAAGAATTAGAATATAATATGATAAAATATAACATTTAAAATAATGAAAAATATTATAAAAATATAGATGAATAATAATGCTTTTAAAGAAATGATTAAAACAGAAAAGAAATAGAAATATGAAATAGAATGAATATAATATATAATGTTTGAAGAAACAGAAGAAACGAAATAATAAAACTAAATTAAATA
>NW_001855659.1:0-1208 GCF_000209125.1 Entamoeba dispar SAW760
CAATACCATCAGAAGTTAAATCACTTGGAAATTATTGTTTTAATAGTTGTTATTCATTAACAACAATTAATATATCGTCATCAATTACTAAAATAGGAAATGGGTGTTTTGAAGTATGTGCATCATTAACATCAATCAATATACCAACAACAATAACTAAAATAGGATTTGGTTGTTTTAAAGGATGTACATCATTAACATCAATTGATATAGATAATCTACAATTTATAAGTGAAGATAGAATATTTATGAATGAACCAGTGTTAGTTAGTATTGAAATACCAGATAATATACAAATAATAAATGGAAAGAATATTTTCAAGAAAGATATTAATAAATTTATTATTCCATCTTCAATTACTAAAGTAGGTGATTATTGTTTTAGTAATTGTCCATCATTAAAATCAATTAACATATCATCATCAATCATTGAATTAGGATATGAGTGTTATAATGGATGTTATTCATTAAAATCAATTAATATACCATCATCTGTTAGTAAATTAGGAAATTATTGTTTTTCTAGATGTACGTCATTAAAATCAATTAATATTCCTTCATCAATTAAAGAAATAGGAAATGATTGTTTTTATGAATGTTCATCATTAAAATCAATGAACATAGATAATCTACAGTTTGTTAGTAAAGAAAGAATATTTATGAATGAACCAGTGTTAGTTAGTATTGAAATACCAGATAATATACAAATAATCAATGGAAAGAATATTTTCAAGAAAGATATTAATGAATTTATTATTCCATCTTCAATTACTAAAGTAGGAAGTGGATGTTTTTATTTATGTTATTCATTAACATATATTAATATTCCATCATCAATTAGTGAAATAGGTGATTGGTGTTTTCAAGGATGTTATTCATTAAAATCAATTAATATACCATCATCTGTTAGTAAATTAGATAATTATTGTTTTTATTTATGTGAATCATTAACATCAATTAATATACCATCATCAATTAAAGAAATAGGAAATGGTTGTTTTGATGGATGTACATCATTAACATCAATTAATATACCATCATCAATTACATTATTTGGAGATGGATGTTTTTATGAGTGTGACTGTGAAGAAGAATAATTAAAAAAGAATGAAAGAATACCAACAGATTGTTTTAAATGATGATGAATGAAATAAAAATACAATAAATGAAATACAATATAAATTGAAGTAGAAATAAATTATAATTGA
>NW_001855658.1:0-1346 GCF_000209125.1 Entamoeba dispar SAW760
AAACAAAATTAAATAAAAAGAAATTAAATAAGAAATTAAGAAAAAAGAAATAAAAAAGAAAGAAGAACATCATAAAGAAATAATTAATAAATAATTAATTCAATAATTAATTGATTAAAACATGAAATAAATAAAATAAAGAATAATAAATTAATCAAATTATAAATATAAGAATAAACATAAAGAATAATACTATAAAGAAGAATAAAAAAGAATCAAAATAAAATGTAGATAAGTAGTATAGATTATTCATATAAATTTTAAAGATAAATAAATAAAAAGTAAATAAAAAGAATAAATAACATAACAATAAATAAGAAATAAATAAATAAGAAAATAAATAAATCATAAATTAAGAATAAAAAAGAAGAAATAAAAGAAAAATAAACATAAAATAAGAAAGATATAATCATTAAAATAATCAATTTATTACTTCTATTTATTATATTTTCATTATCAAAACAATGTAATGAATATAATGAATTATTTGAAATAAATAGAATAGATAAATGAAAAGAATATAAAGAATGAAATGAAATAATAGAAAAAGAAAATAAAGATAATATTAAATGAATAAAATATTAAATAGAAACATATTTAATTAAATATATAATACATAATCAACCACAATCAACAAATTGAAATAATTAATAAGAAAAAGTCAATATTGAAACAGAAATAAATAAAATAAATACAAAAACAAGAAATATTTATAAATTGTATTCTCAAATACAAAATCGTATTAATTCAAGAAGAGAATCTCATTTAATTTTTACTATTAATAAAGAAATTAATTAAACTAAAATCAGAAATAACTAATTTTATTTATTTCATTTCATTTAGAATAAATATTGATAATAATAAGAAAATATAATTAATTAGTAGAAATGAAATTATTAGTACTCTTATTAATATTCCACAAGAAGTGGTTAATAATGAAAATATACCATTTAAAACAATAAATAAAGAATATCTATTTAATATTATTCATGAAAATAGAAAGAACTTCATTTGATTGAAATGTCAATATGAACAATTTACAAATGGTAAATCAAGAAATATAATTTGAATATTTGATAGTTTACTATTAACAAAAGAATATTTAAATACACTAATAAGTATTATATTAGAAAATGAATAAAATCTAATAAATAAATATTGTATATTAAAGTTATCAACATCTAATAAATCATTTAAATAATTACTTCAAAGAGAAGAAGTTAAACAATGAAATCAACTAAAATTAACACCAGAAGAAATAAAATCAAAAAAAAAGAAATTGAGAAAAGAATGAAAATAAAACAAAGAATAAATAAAGTACTAAATCAGAAGATAATAAAATATAT
>NW_001855657.1:0-1618 GCF_000209125.1 Entamoeba dispar SAW760
AACAATTAATATAGATAATCTACAATTTATAAGTGAAGAAAGAATATTTATGAATGAACCAGTGTTAGTTAGTACTGAAATACCACATAATCTAGAAATAATCAATGGAAAGAATATTTTCAAGAAAGATATCAATGAATTTATTATTCCTTCTTCAATTACTAAATTAGGTGATCATTGTTTTAATAAATGTTCATCATTAACAACAATTAATATACCATCATCAGTTAGTAAATTAGGATATCTATGTTTTTATGAATGCACATCATTAAAATCAATTAACATACCATCATCAATTATTAAATTAGGATATTATTGTTTTGATGGATGTTCATCATTAACATCAATTAATATTCCATCGTCAATTAGTGAAATAGGAAATGGATGTTTTTCCAGATGTTCATCATTAACAACAATTAATATACCATCATCAATTACATCATTTGGAAAATCTTGTTTTTATAAATGTAGAAATGCTGAAGAATTAAAGAAAAATAAAACAATACCAAGAAATTGTTTTAACAAATGATGATGAATGAAATAAACATACAATAAATGAAATACAATATAATTTGAAGTAGAAATAAATTATAATTGATTATCATTTATATTATTATTATTCTTTTCTTATTTATTCTTTTTGATATTACTCTTTTCTATCTTATTGATTGATATATCATTCTTTATATTTGTTTTATAATTCTTTTTTTATTCTTATTTTTATATTCTTATTCTTATCTTTTTTATTCTATTTATTTTATATCTTTTATTTTATTTATTTTATGATGCTTTTTGAGGAGAAGAGGCTAATAAAAGAGAGAAAGGAGAGGCTTGCTGAGGAAAAGAGGGACAATGAAGAGAAGAAGATGTTTAATGAAAAAGAAAATATTAAATTAAAAGAAGAAGAAGAAAAGAACAATGAAAAAGATAAAAGAATTAAAGAATAGAGGAGGCTATTAAAGAGAAAGAAGAAAAGAAGAAATACAAAAGAATGACCAGACCATTAATAAATTATCAAATGACATTATGTCATTAAAGAAGAAGCATGAGAAGGAGATAAACACTAAAAAACAAGAAAGTGATAGAAAATTATTCGAATTCAATGCTGAATCAGAAAGGAAAATGTCTGAAGTAAACAATTTATCACAACAAGTATACTTCATGAAAGATAAATTATTTAAATTACAAAATAAAATTACACGAGAAGAAAGAAGAGATAAATCACATTATATCAGACTCATCTGAAACACAAATTGTGAATGACCTCACCCCCAATGTGGTAGTAACTGATGAAATATCATCAAATAAAGATGATCTTCCAAAAAAAGAAAGTTAACGCAGAATTCAATCGAAGAGATGTGAAATCAACATAAGAAGATCACTACATCTGATCATGACATTCAAAAAATAATTGAAGCAAACAAATAGAGAAGAATAAATTCTAACATTCTATAGATGTTTTGCACTAAAATTATTAGAAATAAAATTAAGAAAACAACTTAAAGAAGAAGAAATAAAAAGATTAATACATGAATTTGATATTAAAATAGAAGATATTAATGAATATAAAGAAATAATAAAGAAAACATATAAAATAAAGAATGAAAATAAAATTGAA
>NW_001855656.1:0-1115 GCF_000209125.1 Entamoeba dispar SAW760
AATAAAAAGTTAAAAAGTATATATAAGAATAAGACAATATATATAAGATACAGTTAAAAGAATGCATCCGGTGGGGTTCGAACCCACGCATCTTGCGATAGCCGTTCTTGAGACGGCCCCCTTAGACCACTCGGGCACGAATGCTTCGTTATAGAAAGGGAAAAGAGTAAGAAAATGAATAGGAATAGTAATAATAATAAAAAGGAATAAAATACATAATAAGGTGTACATATACATAAGGGTGTATAAGTTGTATAAGTTGTATAAGTTGTATAAGTTGTATAGATAAGAAAGATAGTATAAGTAGTATAAATACTAAGATACATATATAATAGAAGTAAAGATAATATAGTAAGAAGTAGAATAAGAAGTGTATAAGTATAATAAACATAATAAACATAATAAACATAATAAACATAATAAAGAACATAATAATAATAAACATAATAATAATAATAATAGAAATAAGAATATAGATATATATAATATAATAATATATAAAGAAACATATAAGTGAAGTGTATAAAAAGAATGCATCCGGTGGGGTTCGAACCCACGCATCTTCCGATAGCCGAGCTTAAATCGGCCCCCTTAGACCACTCGGGCACGAATGCTTTGATATATAAATACAGAAATAATGAAGTCTATAAAACTATAAAGGTATAAGTCAGACTATAAGATACACACATATAGTATAGACTAGTAATAATAAAGTGATAAAGTGATAAAGTGATAAAGTGATAAAGTGATAAAGTGATAATAAGGGAATAAGTTAATAAGGTAATAAGTTAATAAGTTAAAGTGTAGGTAGTATAAGTATAGAAGACAAGAACATAGTATAGTCATATAATCATATAGAATAGATATAAAAATAGATAAAGGTATAGAAATATACATAATAATAAGAACATATAAACATATAAGAATATAATAAAACATAAATAACATAATAATAATAAACATAATAAAAAACATAATAATAATAAACATAATAATAATAATATATATAGAATAGATAAATAGATAAATAGATACATAATAATGGAGATGAGGGGTATCGATCCCCTTGCCCTTCGCATGCGAAGCGAAAGCTCTACCAATTGAGCTACATCCCC
>NW_001855655.1:0-2116 GCF_000209125.1 Entamoeba dispar SAW760
TTATAAAGATGTATAATTATAAAAAGGTATAATTATAAAAAAAAGGTAAATAAGGGATATATAATAATAAAGTATAAAGTATAAAGTATAAAGTATAAGTAATATACATACATAGATACATAGATACATAGAAAGGTTTAGATAGATAGATATATAGTCGTAGAAGTAGAAGTAGAAGTATATATAATAATATAGATACATATATATATATATATATAAGATGATATGAATAAATAAAGATAAACAGTTAAACAGTTAAACAGTTAAAGAAATAAACATATACATATACATATAAAGTTGTGTACTAATATAAAATGGTTCCACCCGGGTTTGAACCGGGGACCCTCACTACGTAAAAGTGATGTGATAACCAACTACACCATGAAACCAACGAACATAATAGTCAGAAAGACTGAAAAGGGTCATATAGGATATATAATAAATATAATAAATATAATATATATAATATATATAATATATATAATAAATATGATAAATATGTTATAAGTATAGTGTATATATATAAAATAATAAGAATAAAGTAAAAATATATAGAATAGATAATATATAATATATAATAAGTTTAAATAGATAATATAAAAAACAAAAAGGTAGATTACCTGACGTTCCCATCTGTGTGAACATAATGGTACTGATCAGGCTCTTAGCATCTTTACTTCCGTGTTCGGATGGGAACGGGTGTATCCTACTTGATATGAACCTACCGATGAAAGAATAAGAAATAGACTAAAGAGGTATAATTATAAAAAGGTATAATTATAAAGAGGTATAATTATAAAAAGGTATAATTATAAAAAAAAGGTAAATAAGGGATATATAATAATAAAGTATAAAGTATAAAGTATAAAGTATAAGTAATATACATACATAGATACATAGATACATAGAAAGGTTTAGATAGATAGATATATAGTCGTAGAAGTAGAAGTAGAAGTATATATAATAATATAGATACATATATATATATATATATAAGATGATATGAATAAATAAAGATAAACAGTTAAACAGTTAAACAGTTAAAGAAATAAACATATACATATACATATAAAGTTGTGTACTAATATAAAATGGTTCCACCCGGGTTTGAACCGGGGACCCTCACTACGTAAAAGTGATGTGATAACCAACTACACCATGAAACCAACGAACATAATAGTCAGAAAGACTGAAAAGGGTCATATAGGATATATAATAAATATAATAAATATAATATATATAATATATATAATATATATAATAAATATGATAAATATGTTATAAGTATAGTGTATATATATAAAATAATAAGAATAAAGTAAAAATATATGGAATGGATAATATATAATATATAATAGGTTTAAATAGATAATATAAAAAACAAAAAGGTAGATTACCTGACGTTCCCATCTGTGTGAACATAATGGTACTGATCAGGCTCTAAGCATCTTTACTTCCGTGTTCGGATGGGAACGGGTGTATCCTACTTGATATGAACCTACCGATGAAAGAATAAGAAATAGACTAAAGAGGTATAATTATAAAAAGGTATAATTATAAAGAGGTATAATTATAAAAAGGTATAATTATAAAAAAAAGGTAAATAAGGGATATATAATAATAAAGTATAAAGTATAAAGTATAAAGTATAAGTAATATACATACATAGATACATAGATACATAGAAAGGTTTAGATAGATAGATATATAGTCGTAGAAGTAGAAGTAGAAGTATATATAATAATATAGATACATATATATATATATATATAAGATGATATGAATAAATAAAGATAAACAGTTAAACAGTTAAACAGTTAAAGAAATAAACATATACATATACATATAAAGTTGTGTACTAATATAAAATGGTTCCACCCGGGTTTGAACCGGGGACCCTCACTACGTAAAAGTGATGTGATAACCAACTACACCATGAAACCAACGAACATAATAGTCAGAAAGACTGAAAAGGGTCATATAGGATATATAATAAATATAATAAATATAATATATATAATATATATAATATATATAATAAATATGATAAATATGTTATAAGTATAGTGTATATATATAAAATAATAAGAATAAAGTAAAAATATATAGAATAGAT
>NW_001855654.1:0-1512 GCF_000209125.1 Entamoeba dispar SAW760
CAAAATGTTGGGAAAAAGAAAAAGAAAAGCATCCTAAAAGTCCATCATTATTAAGAACATTATTCAGAATGGAATGGGGTCATTTCTTGATTTGTTTTATTGCAATTTTAATTTCTCAACTTTCAACATTAGTTATTCCTGCTATTATTCAATTTATGGTAGAATGGGTTGCTGAAGATGAACCAGAAACATGGAAAGGAGTAGTGTATTTGATTGTTATTGCATTTATGCAAATTCTAACATCATTTTGTTTTCAGTTATCAATTAAATGGATTTTTGTGTTGTCATTAAGACTTAGAAATGGATTAATTTCTATGATTTATGAAAAGTCATTAAAATTAAATTCAGCATCAATAGAAGAAACAGGCAAGTTAGTTAACTTAATGTCAAATGATGCAATGCTTTTTGTTGAACAATTACCATTAGTTATTACTGGGTCATGTGCACCAATATTATTTTTAGTAGTATGTATAATTCTTCTTTGTATTATTACATATTGGGCTTTTATTCCAATTGGAGTCTGTTTATTATTTGTATGTGTTAATATGTTATCAGGTAAAATGATTGGATTTTTCTTCCGTAAAACACAAAGCGCTACTGATAAACGATTAAACTTTTTAGGAGAGATTTTAAGAAGTATTAAATTTATTAAATACAATGCTTGGGAAGAACCACTTCATAAAAGATTAAGGAAATTAAGAACAAAGGAATTATGGTGTATGGGAGGTACAATGTCAGCACGATCATCGTTAGTTACATTAATGTTAGAACTATCACCATTCATGGCATTTATATTATATCTTGTTTATATTCAAATTGACTATCATTTAGAAGTTGGGAAAGTTTTTACTTGTATTGCTTATTTTAATGCAATTAGAAGACCATTTATGAATTTTGGATACTTTGTTTCATGTGTAACAACATTTAAAGTTGCTATTGGAAGACTTCAAGAATTTTTCTTGACACCAGAACTTCAACCACAAGATAGAACATCAGCACCAAATTCAGAATATGCAATTAATATGAAAAATGTTAATTATAATTTCCCTAATGGAGAAACAGCATTTAGTTGTGATGAATTAAAAATTAAGAAAGGAGAATTAGTATGTGTTTTAGGTAGTGTTGGAAGTGGAAAGTCATCATTTTTATTATCAATATTAGGAGAATTAGAACAAAGTAAAGGAGAAACAATTATTAGTGGAAATATTACATATGCATCACAAACACCATGGTTAATGAATACTACAGTAAGAGAAAATATCTGTTTCTTAGAGAAATTTAATAGAGAAAAGTATAATAATGCATGTACATGTGCATGTTTAAATAGAGATTTACAAATATTAAGAGGAGGTGATATGTATGAAGTTGCAGAAAGAGGAGCTAATTTATCTGGTGGACAAAGACAACGTATTTCTATTGCAAGAGCATTATACAACTCAAAAGATATTGTTATTTTTGATGATCCATTATCAGCAGTTGATTTTCAAGTTGGATCATTTATTTTTGAACATG
>NW_001855654.1:1612-3707 GCF_000209125.1 Entamoeba dispar SAW760
AGATTGGTTAGGTGTTGGACTTGCTATTATTACAGTTATGGTTATTGTTATTTTGAAAATTAAAGGAGGAATTGAATCAGGAGTAGCAGGAGTTACATTGATGAATATTACAACTCTTGGAGGATTTATTACAGATTTCTCACAAAATATATTAGAAGTGGATATTGTCATGCAATCAGTAGAAAGAGTATTAGTATTAAAAGATATTCCTGTTGAAGAAACAAAAGAGAAGAAAAGAAAGTATCAAGAAATACCAGAAGATTGGCCAAAAGAAGGAAAGATTGAATTAAAGGGATATCAATTTAGATATCGTGAAGGATTACCATTAGTTTTAAAAGGAGTAGATGCCATTATTAATGACAAAGAAAAAATAGGTATTGTAGGAAGAACAGGAAGTGGAAAATCAACAATGATGGCAGGATTGTTTAGAATCGAAGAACCTGCAGGTGGGTCAATTCTTGTTGATGGTATTGATACAACAACAATTCCTATGCATACACTAAGATCAAGAATGTGTATTTTACCACAAGAAGCAACAATGTTTAGTAGTACAATTAGAGAAAATCTTGATCCTACATTCCAAAAGAGTGATGAAGAAATGAAACATGTATTGGAATTGGTTAATGTAAATAAAGAATTAGATTATGTAGTTACAGAAAATGGAGAAAACTTCTCACTTGGAGAACGTCAAATGATTTGTATGGCAAGAGCATTATTAAAAGGAGCTAAAATATTAATTATGGATAAAACAACAGCATCAATTGATATTCAAACAGATATCATGATTCAAGAAATGGTTAGAAAGAATTTTAAAAACTGCACGACATTAACAATTGCACATAGATTACATTCAATTATGGATTCTAATCGAGTTATGGTATTTGATGATGGTCATTTAATGGAAATGGATACTCCAATTAATTTAATTGAGCAAGAAACAACAATATTCAATAATTTGGTCCAACAATCAGGATGTGCTGAAGAGCTTAAACGATTAGCAAAAGGAGAAGCATCTATTGCTGAAACATTAAAAGCTGAAGATGAGAAAAAGAAAAAACAAGATGATAAATCATCAGAATCTACTGAAAAAACCAAAAGAGTTGATTAATTTAAACACACCATCTGCAAGTCCAATGCCACTTGATGGAACAGTGAGCAACAAAGCTAAATCACCATTACTCAATTTAAATACACCAACAGTAAGTCCATTACCACATCCTATAAATGATGAGAATGAATCAGTAAGTAAAGATAGTAAGAGTTCTTCATCAAAATAACTTGATTGATTTTGTTTTAATTAAAGGTTTATGATAATTAAGAATGTAAATTTCTAAATTATTATTTATTCGTTTATTTTAAATACTGATTTTATTAAAATGTTTACAAATAATGACAAAATAAAACAAAAAAGTAATAAGAGAAAGATGTGTTTTTGTTGGTTTCTTGGTAGGGTGGAAATAATTTTATTTAATTAATTTCTTCAAGTACAAATATTGGAAATTAGAAAGAATGGCATAAATTAGTGAGTAAGTTCCATATAATTATTTCAACTTCTGTATTTATTATGACTAGTCATTATAAATAAGAGGAAAATATTAAAAATAACAAAATATAAGTTAAATGGAATGATAAAAAGGAATATGATTACATATTTTTGATTAAAATAATATAATAATATTTATGTGTTTAAAAAAAACTCATTTATAATGAAATTATATGATAAAAATTAATTAAAAAATATCATTTGGAGTAGCTGGGAATTGATAAATATCATCTGTTATTCTTAGATAGGAATTAATATCTTCTTTTAAGTTTTTTATTTCATTGTCTTTGATATAGTAAATTCCTTGTTCTTTATCTTCAAGTTGATACACATCATTATCAATATCGTATTCAATGATATTACAATCAATATAAAGACTTATGTACTCAATCTGTTTTTGGTATATAATTATCATTAAATCATTTGTTAATATCAATTCCATCTCTTTCCATTCTCCAATATATCCTTTAATCTTTTCTTTTTTCATAATCTTTCTTCCCCATCCAAGAACTCCCCTCTTTAAATTGATATCCCAATTACCTCCACATGTTT
>NW_001855654.1:3807-5377 GCF_000209125.1 Entamoeba dispar SAW760
TTAGAATATGTTGTTGAGATAATAGGACTTTCCTTTATCTTCATATCTTTCTTTTTCTCGGTTCTTTTTTCTTTTATCTTCTTTTCTTTAACATCTTTTAATTGTTCTTGTTCTTTTTTTAATTGTTCATTTTCTGCTTCTAATCTTTTCTTTTCTTCATAAAGTGTTTCAATTTGTTTTAATGTCTCTTCTTGTGTTTCTACTGATTTCTGATTGTAAGATTTTGTATGTTTTATCAGTTGAATAGAAGCTAAGTTATTAGTTTCAGAAGAAAGTGTTTCTGTACTTCTTGTCTTTGTTTCTTGTATTGGTAGAGGAGGTAATGGTCTTCTCATTGTTTTTGTTGATTGGTTTAATTGAAGTGATGAAGTGGTTTTGTTAGGTTGGAGTTGTTGTGTTTTTATTCTACAAGTAGATTGTTGTTGAACTTGAAGAAGATATGCAAAGTTCAATGATGGAGGAGGATGTCTTGAGTTTAAATCAACCATATTTTGGTTGCTCATTCTATTATTTTGTTTGTTATGATCATATATCGTAAAGTTATGATGACAAAGAAAGTGAACAACTTCTCTTTCTTAATTCATCTTCTTTCTTTTAAGTTTTCAACTGATTAATAATAAATCATTCAATTTTTAATTTTAGAATAGAAATAATAAAATAGAATATGATTATTTAAGATAATTTATATCAGTTGAATGTAACATTAATATAAATAATAAAAAAAATCATCTAAGATATAATAAGATAGTATCATCTCATCATTTCATTTTATAGTCTAATAAAAAAAACATCTTAAATTATTATTATATATTGATGTTTTGTTTCCTACTTCTTTTTATTGTAATCTCAAATGCAAAACAATATCATATGTGTATGATTATGTTAGGAGCACCAAAGGAAGTTCCAATGATGAATTATTCTGTTGAGTATTTATTAAATGCATATGAAAGAAAACCACCAGAAATAGTGATAGATCATTTTTACTTTATTAAAGGATGTAATCATTGTTCTCACCCAGAAATGGAAATAGCTAATTTTGAACTTCAAAAACATGGAATAAATTCTTCGATTGAACAATTTGAACCATTTAAATGGATTCAATCATCAAACATTTATTCTTTTGAAGAAATGTATCATAGTTTGTGGTCTGAAGATCAACGTGCATATCGTAATTTTGGTCATCATAAAAAAGATAATATTGTAACATATTACTTCCATCAAGGTGCACAACTTGCTCTTAAAGAATTTAATAACACTGATTATATTATGTTTTTTGAAGATGATCAATCAATTCATAGAAATTCATTTGTCTTTCTTAAACAAGTTTTTGATTCTTATGGTCCAAGAACACTTACTAAATATGCTACACCACTAAGAGCAACAAATGATGGATATTATGATCCTAATGTTGCATGTATTTGGGGATGGTGGGGAACGTTAATGTCAAATCATGAATTAAAACGTTATTTAACTTTTATTAAATTTAATCCTTGGACATATTGTGGTGATATGTTATTTTGTGATCTTGGAAAGTTGATAGATCAACCATTTTATTTGAGAAGAATGGCTC
>NW_001855654.1:5477-13257 GCF_000209125.1 Entamoeba dispar SAW760
GCTCGTCATTTGTAGAGATAAAGATATGTACCAAAAGATCTGACTATATAATGATGAATTAATTCATATTAATAAAATCTGTTTAACCACAAAATTAATTTTACTTACCACTCAGTCAATTCAGTTATTCCTTTATTTGCAAATAATTTACTTTGAATTACTCCAACAACATCTTGTTTATTTTGATAAGGAAATGGTCTTTTCATTGGTACTTTTTCTTCAATAATTCTTTTAGATGTTTCCCATCCAAATCTAACTAAATTAGGATATCCAAACAATGGATCATATTGACATTTCATCCATTTTATTGTATCTATATCTATCATTCAATTACTTATTATTAAATATTTTATTAAACATCTAAAAAAATAACAAACCACTTGGATATCCACATCCAACTTTTCTTGTTTGAATATTCCTTTCTTCATAAATCCAATTATCAAGACAAGTGTCTCTTGTTACTTTAGCACAAATACTTGCTGCACTAACAACTGGATATAATCCATCAGCTTTAGGACAAACAGTAATTTGATTCAACTTAATGTCTTTAAATTCATTTGCAATCATCATCTGATATTTTCCAGAGGGTCCAACAGTGTCACAATAAATATGTACAATTTTACGTTGATTTATTCTGATGATTTGATGGATAATATCCCTAACTGCACCAAATGCTATTTCATTTAATGAAACCTTTTGAGGACCACACATCAGATGACTGATATAACTTGGAGTAAGAATTCGTGTTGAAAACCCACATACTGCACTTTCTTTGATATCACTAAATAATTTCTCTCTCATTGTTCGTGATAAAATTTTAGAATCATGAAACCCCATAGTACTTATAATTTCTGTATTAGTAGTAAAAAAGGCACTATACACCATTGGTCCTAAAACAGGTCCTCTTCCTGCTTCGTCTATTCCAATAGTAATTTCTCCTTCTGTTTGAACATTTTGAAATAATGGACAAAGCATTTTCAATTTTAGTTTGTTTTGTTTTTTTTATTTCTTTTGATAAGAAGATTAAATTAATTATTATAAAAACTTTTCTCTTAAAAAATCATTCACAGCTAATCTCTTTCTTCACATTTTTGTATTTGAATCTCTGGCACATGCTTCATTCTTAATATAATCAAAAACTTCTATGCCCAAAACCAGCACCCGCAGGGTTGTGGTTGAGGTTAAAAAGAAAAACAGTATTTTTTATGAATTTGTAAAGCACTTTTAACATAAAATAAATCATAATTGATTAACACCAATGTTATGGTGTTGCAGCACAGTTTATAAAAAATAAAGTGTTTGTTTATGGTTTAATAAGCTAAGTATCCTACACAAAATTTTAAATTAATAAGAAACTATTGAATAAATGTTAAATAACAGATAAGTAAGAAAGAGTGTTTTGTGAAAGATATTAGAAAGTATTATACTAAGAGAGTAAGAGATATGGATTAATTTTAAAGAGTGGAGGTGCTGATATGAATATAATCAAATTATTACAGTTTTTATTTTTAGGAAGTGTTAAAAGCATTAATAAAATAGAGTGCGTGGAACAGGCTTCTTTAAAGCATTTAAAGGAACTATTAGTTGTTTACATTTAGTAATGACTTAAAATTAAATAAACTATTAAAATCGTTTGTACAACTACAATAAAATAACTACAAAAAGAGATTAATTAAGTGATGATAGAATTATCTTATAATGTTCAATGTTCATTGCGGATTAATTCTATCTTTGTTATTAATTAATTTGAGTATATGTATTCTATTATGATTGAAGTATTATTCAATAACATCATCACTCATGGTTTTTAATTTCTTTAATGATGTTAATTTCGATTTTTAATTATTTAATTAATTTAATATTTTCAATTTTTATTAATTAATTTATTGAAATTATTAATTATTTTGATATATTTTATTTTAATCATCACATTATTCATTTCTTTATATTTATTTCTTTTATTCAATTATATTCTATTAATATTGTGATATATAATAATATTCATATCAAATAATCGATTATTTTTATTCTTTTTATTTATTACATATATATGATATTTTATGATATATCATTCATTTTTTAATATTATTTATTCAATATCATAATAATATCATTGTATTTGAACATTTTTTCATATATTAATTTCATATAATGATTATTTCATATATATTTTATTATTATTTAATATGATAATTCCAATATTATCATATTTTTCAATTTGTGATTTTTTATGACAAATACAAGATAATAGAATAAGTTCTATTATTGATATATTGTAATTATAAAGTATTGAATATTTTAATCATTTATTTTTTAATATATTATCTTTCCTATACATACTGAATATTACTCCATCTTATATTTTAGTTAATTTGAGAAATACATTTTTCTTTATATTGATTGACTTCCATACATTTATTGTAGTAATTTTATCTACAAATTTTGAATCAATCAATCTTCTAAAATGTCCACTTGTTTGATTTCCATTTTTTTGATTATTTGTTTATTGTTATTTTCTTTATTTTTATTATTACTTCTTTTTTATTTTCATTTCATTTATTATTTCTTCTATTTGAGTCTCTGGGATTTTATGACTTAGTGCTTTTTTAATTCTATTCAATATTCATTTCTTGGAATACCATCTATCTATTATGTTATTTCTTATTTCACTCTTGTACAATAGTACATTACTCTTCTAATTATTTCATTAACATATTCTTCAATTAGGCTTATAATCATTCACAAATTTCATTTATATTGACATATAGACGGTCTTTAGAGTTACAACAATGTATTTTGCCTTTCTTAAATATTTTCTATCTCTAAATCCATTCTATCTATGTTACATTCCAATTTACTACTGATGCTGAATATCTGAAGAGGGTATTACTTCAGTATTAATTCTTGTAATATAACTTCTATTACTACATTCATCAGTATTTATTTCATCAATTTCTTCATCATCTTTTATTTGATGATTTTACAATTGAATGTATCATTAATTTCATCTGACTACCATACTCCTAAATATTTATACAATTCCTCTCCTTCAATTAATGTGATGTTTTGCATTCCATCTGGTATTTTATTAATGTTCTTTAATATTATTCATGATTTCTTTTCATTTCTATCCTTATTCCACTTATTATTTGTTTAATTTCATTATGGATTGTTCCCATTTCTTCACTACTTAGTGTCATTATTCTCAAATCATCCATACACAATGTATGGTTTGATTTTGGGAACTTCTCTTCTATGATTTGAGAAATTATATTCATTTTGATGACGAAGAGTAGAGTTGATAATGAATCATATTGTAAAATTCATCAATTTAATACATCCTATATATTCATTATATTTATATCATATGAATATCTTCAATCTGTTCATCATACTTTCTATAATATCTATGATGATACCCTCTACATTAAAATATTTAAGTGCTTCTATTACCCATTCATGATTTACTGTTTCATATGTTTTCTTAATATCATAATATGACTCTACATATTTTGGGTATTTCTCTTCTTTTTGCTGATTTAACATATAACTATTAATTAATCCTTCTTTATTATCAAGAGATTGCAGTTTACATCATAATTGATTTTTAATAATTTTTAATGATTCATTATTCATGTTAATTCTATTATGAATCTTCTCTTTCAATATTGAGGTAAATACTTTCATTATTACATTTGTACAACTGATATGACGATAATTAGTGACATCGTTCATATCACCTCCTTTGTGGATTAATATAGTTCTTCCACTTACCATATATAGAGTGATGTTTTCATTGAAGTTTAACTAATCATTGAAGATATTAAGAATGGAATCTCTTGATGATTACATTCTCTTCCAATAATACAAATATATAATGTCAATGCCTGGTGATTTCCAATTACTTATTTTCATCATAATTAAATTTAAATCATCCAATGTGATGATGACATTATTATAATTTCTGTATCTTTCATTCCACGATGTGATTTGATTTATTTTCCAATGTTCTTTATTTAATATCACTTGTGTTTCATATAACAATTTCAAATATTCTAAAGTAATATCGTTATTTGGGTATATTTCATTTTGTGTTTCTTCTTTATTTTCATTTTGTTATTAGAATCAAACATGATTTTATTTGTATTGATTCTGACAATTTCATTCTTATTAAATTTAATTCTTTCTTTAATCATTATCATCATATATTTTATGTACTTTATTCATTCTTGTGCTTTCATTTTAATTTCATCTACATCTTGTTCATTTAATCTCATGATGCATTTTATTCTGTACCATTCCATTGTTTAGATATTCTAATCTATTTATTTTCTTTATGATTTCTTTTATTTCATCAAATTTATCTCCTATAAATTTATTTTAGAGATAATAATACATACACATTGAAATTATTTTTATATCTTCTTGTAGATTTTCTATTCTCCTGACTATACCCATTTATTATTTATTTCTCTTATTAATTTATCTGATTCTTTCCTTCTCCAGTAATAATTAATATTTACACATTTATCTATTTTCATTTCTTTAACTTGAATGATGATAGAGTTAAGATATTCATCATCAATATCATAGAGTTATTTTTTATGATAATGTTTTTTATTATTGAATTACACTCTACTTTCCCTTCTATGATGGAGTTCATTTCATTTTAATATATCTTTTAGTTGGTTTCTTTTATTCTATGTGACTTTTTAATATTATTAATGTATTCTTTATCATTATTTACATTATTATTTATTACTTTTATTATATTTTCTATTTCTTCATTTCTTCATTTCTTAGTTTCTTATTTAATTTCTTATTTAACAAATTAATTGCAAAACAATACAACACATCAATTAAAATTCTATTTGTTTGATTTATTGTGTTTTCTTCTCTTCTTGATTGATTATCATTCTTGTTTTTTGATATTCAGTGTTTTGTTCTCTTCTTCTTCTATTTCCAGAATTGTCTTTTTCATAATAGTAGTTTTGTTCATTTGTATTGTCCCAGATGATGATGTTCTCAATATTGGTTGTGTATTTATCACTAGAGTCATTGTTTTCTTCTTCTCTATTTCTGAAATAAAAAATTTTCGATATTTTCATGTTGTTTTGATATTAATTGATTTTGTTCTTCATTTTCTTTTTGTGTATGGTCTAATTCTTTTCTTGTTTTTTCTGCAATCTCATAGTTTTCAATCACACTTTTTTGATATACAGAGATTTGATTTTCTTTATCTCTTATGCTCTTCTTCAACAGCTCAACACTCTTCTCCAGCTCATCAGCCTTCTTCTTCTCCAACTCACCACCTTTAAGGACGAAGTCCTTCTTCAGCCTCTCATAGCTAGTTTGGAGCGTGAGGATGGTTTCATCCTTTCTTCCTAATTCAATGTTCCTTCTACTATTTGTTTCATTTATTTTTCATTGTAATGAATTATTTTATTATTTTAATTTAGAGTTTTCTTATTTCATTACATGTGTTTTGAATATTGTTTATTTATGTTTGAATATTTTCTATTTCTTCTTCAATCTCTTTTCTAATTGTATCTCATGCTTTTTGAATCATTTCATCTGAAATAGTTCGTTCTTCCTCTTTCTTTTTTGTTTGAAGTTCTTTAATATTTTCTTCTATTTCTTTAATTTTATTTTGAAGTGTGTTGATTTCTTCTTTGTTGCATTCTTCTTCTTTTTTCTCTTCTTTATCTTGTGTTTTCCATTTATTTTCTTTTTCATTTATTATTCTTACAGCTTTACATCTATCATTCATTTCTTTGATTGGATTTTTGTTTTTGATTTCTTCTTCGATTGTTTTAATATCTTCACTTTTCCAATCTTTTGTTTTATCTTTGAATTCTTCTTTGATTTTCTCTAGTGTTTTCTTCTTTCTTATTGAATATACTTCTTAGAGAATATTATACAATTTCTTTTCTTTACTTCATACTTTTTAAGTATTTCTGTTTATTCTCATTTCTCATTTTCACTTCTTATTCTTTTAATTTTCATTTTAATTTCATTTATTGTTAATAATTTAGATTTATTATTTGTATAATGTTTATTATCATTATATTTACTTTGTTTCTTATTTGTTTTTCTTTGTATTCTTCTTTTTCTATTCACTTTTTTCTTATTATTTCTTTTATCATAATTATTATGCATTTTATTGTTATTTTATTCTTTCTTTTCTTTGGACATGAATGCCTGTGTCTTGTTTGATTTTCTTTATAAGACTCTATGGTATTACTCAATAGCTATGGCAACAAAATTTGTTGTATATTCTGCATTGATAAAAGGATCTTAAATAAGAAATGAAAAAATAGAAAATAAAAATGATAAATAAAATAAAAAGTAGTTAATTAAGTATTAATAGTTTTATTTTATATTGTTCCTTGCTCAGCTGAGATTAATTAATCTATTTCGCTTTAAAAGTATTTGTTCATCAACTATTGGCTTATTCTTTGATTTTAGTTGTTGAATTATGATAATTTCATTTTCTCATTTATTTGATATGGAATAGAGTATTTTAAACATCAATTATTTAAATATTCATTATTTAATTTCTATTTGATTTTAATGAGTATTAAATTTCTTCTTTATTTTCTTATTTTAAAGAGAATATATAATTACCACTGTATTACTTTGGGTTAATATTCTTTTTAGTATCAACCACTAGACCATTTTTTTGATAATCTTATATTATCAAATATATTTGTATCATAACAAGTAATAATACCGTCTTTATAAATACCCATTCTTTTATTATCAACGATATCCCATCATTGTAATTAATAATCACTGTTATTCTTGTAGTATTGATTATGATGTTTTTCTAACCAAATATAACATTATAACCTGTCCATAACTGGTGTATTTGAATGATGATAATATTTTAGGGTTCTGTGTGATTCTCTGACATACTACATTCAAATCATAAAGAAGAATATAATAATAAAATAAGTAACATTTAATTTAATGAATAAAATGAAATGATGTTTATTAAAATAATAGAATGATAAAATAATAAATAAAATGATGTGTTACAAACCTGTATTTAGTTATTTAATCATCTGATTTTGATCTGATATTCATTAAATTAAAATGGAAGAGTTAATAAACAAGAACACTCATTTCTTTAAAGAAGAAATAGAAACACTTCCAAATATTCAACAATCAATTGATGATATTAATAAACATTATTATTATTATTTAGGAAGTATTAAAAATGAAATATTTGAAATAAAACCAGATGAAACATATTCAGAAACTATTAAAAGAGGAGAAGGAATATTTGATAGGATTGATGAAACAGAAAGAAGAAGAAAACTAATAATAGAAAAAAGTCAAGAAACAATTAATCAAATAGAAATAATAAAGAATCAAATGAAGAGAATAATAGAAGAAAGTAATAAAGATTCTGAAATACTAAGTAAAACACGGAATGAAATAATAGATAAAATCATTTCAATTGAAGAAATGGTGATGAAAGATAAAATATTCAGAACACCAGAAGAAAAAGACAAAATCACCCAATCATTTAACAAAAAGAAAGAAGAATGGAACACATATTATAGTGATTATTTAGAGAGGAAGAAGAAAAAAGAAGAAGAAGAAAGAAAGAAACAAGAAGAAGAAATGAAGAGAAAAGAGGAAGAAGAGAGAATGAGAAAAGAAGAAGAAAGAAAGAAACAAGAAGGAGAAAGATTAAGAATAATGAAAGGAATGAATACAATTGAAGAAATGAAACAAATAGAAAAATGGACAAATAGAAAAGTATCTAATA
>NW_001855653.1:0-1730 GCF_000209125.1 Entamoeba dispar SAW760
AAGAGTAGATGAAAGTGCAGAAGATGTAATTGAAGGAATAATTTCTTTAACACCAATAGATCAATTTAATAGAGCAATAATGAGAAATTTAAGAGTAGTATTTTTGTTAGTATTTATTATATTCTTTACTTTAAATGTACGAAGTGAATTTCAATTGTTTGGAATAAGTAGTTCAGTTATTTGTAATATCCTTCTTACTATTGTAATTCTTTGTTATGATAGTAGTCAAAAAGAAGTTCAATCTCAAACATATGATAGTGCAAGAGATGCTTTAACAGAGTGTTTCCCACAATTAAAAAATATTGTAAGAGAAAATAGTAAACAAAAAGATGTTATTGATTATATTAAGAAAAACATGTATAAGGAATTATATCAATGTCTTATTGATGAAATTCTTGCACCACTAAAAGTATATAAGCTATTAAAACACTGTGGAACTAATTCAGATGTGAATGAAATATTACAAAATGTAATAAAACCAGTAATAGAAGTATAGTTTAATTGTTTAATTCTTTTTGTTATTTATTTTTCTTTTTCCTACAAACAATATCCATTATCACATTAGATGATTTAAATTTAATGAAAATAAGTAAATAATACAAGTATTGACATTATATATTTATACCAAATGAAGAGAATATTATCATCAAGAGAATATATTCTTAATATATTTAATAAATAATTAAATTTCAATAAAATCATCAAATTAAATATAGTAAACTGAAGAACAATTTAATAAACAAATGAAGTAATATGAATGACGTTATTAATAAACATCATATCAGTTATATAAATGTAATTATGAAAATATTTATATTATTATTAAAAGATAATATTGATAATAGAATTAATATGAATAACGAATCATTTAAAATTAATAAAAATCAAATATGATGTAAATTAAAATTTCTTGATGATAAATAATGAATAATGAATAATTATAAATTAAATCAACAGAAAGAAGATAAATATACAAAATATATAGATTCATATTATGATATTAATAAATTATATAACTCAATGAATCATGAATAAGTAATAGAAATATTAAAATATTTTAATATAGAATGAATCAACATAGATAATGTATAAAATATGATGAATATAATCATATGATATAAATATAATGAATATAAATAATATATTAAAATGATGAATTTTACATTATGATTCATTATCAATTCAATCATCATCAAAATAAATATAATTTCTCAAATCAATGAAAAGAAGTTCAATAATATAAATCATATATTATATAATGAATAAATGAGAATAATCAACAAATAAATTAAATAAATAATAAATAGAATAAAGAAATGAAAATAAAACAAGAAATAAATAATATTAATCAAATACAATCTTGAAATGAAAACATCAAAATAATTGAAATAAATATAAATATTTAAATGTATGATATTTAGATGCAATTAATGATATATTCAATTATAAAATCATCAGAGAAAAGATAGAAAAGTAATAAATAAAATAATGTGTTATAAACGTGTATTTAATTATTTATGAATCTGATTTTAATCTGATAATTATTAAATTAAAATGGATGAGTTAATAAACAAGAACATTCATTTCTTTAAAGAAGAAATAGAAACAATTCCAAATATTCAACAATCAATTGATGATATTATTAAACATTATCATTATTATTTAGGAAGTATTAAAAATGAAATGTTTGAAATAAAACCAAGTGAAACATATTCGGAAGCAATAAAAGA
>NW_001855652.1:0-1487 GCF_000209125.1 Entamoeba dispar SAW760
AATTGGCCACTTTGTACTAATACAAATTGGATCGTCTCAAGTATTATCTTTATCATTCACAAAGCTATCCTTGTACTTTACTAACCAAAGAAACTATTACTGTTATAATGAGCCGTCCGCAGTTTCATCCTACTTGGTCTTTATACTTACACATGCATGGCTTAATCTTTAACATCAGCATATAATACTGGCAGGATCAACCAGATATTTTATTCTTCTTCCTTTTTAAAAGGAAGGATTCTTTATTCTTACTTCTCTTTTGTATTTATATCCATTTTTCCTTTCTTTATTCTCCTACTTTTGACTTCTTTTTTATTTACTAATTATACTAAAAAACAAACTTATATTATTTAAATCTGTTCTGTCATCTAATTACTTTTATATAGTTAGATCAAGTACAATTTTCTTTATATTCAGTCTTATATTTATTTCTTTAAATTCTTTCATTCTTAACAACATATATCTATTATGATTATATTAAATTCTTTTAATAATCATTTCTTATTTCTTTAATTAATCTCTTCTATGAGATTACTTATTCTGTTTATCTCTTATATTATTCTCCCTAAATATTATGAATACTTATTTTATTTATTATTTTATTGACAAACTGTGCTATTCTCTCATAATTTATTATTTAAACAAACGTAAATGCTATATTCTCTCTTTATTATTCCTCTCATTATATAGTAGCATTAATTATTATTAATCATCCTTATTCTCTTAATGCTTTTATAGTAATGTATGTTTATGGTTTTATTTAATGAAGCTGTAAAATATGTTTATAATTTATTTTAAGAATGCTTAACATAATTAAATACTACTCAAAATAGTTTTGTTTCTCGTGGGTTTTTTGAGACCCAAAACTATTTTGAATTTTCGAATTATTTAATTCGAAATTCTTCAACAGAAGATTTATTTCTTCTTTTCTCATCTGTCCTTTATTGGGTTTATACCCAATTTTTTGACATTTTAAATTTAAATATTATTAAGTCTTTTAATACCCTCTTTTATACTAGTTATTTTATTTGATATTAAAAATTATTAAAATATTATTTATTATATTTTACTGATACTTTAATGTATTTTCTAAAAGTAAAAATTCTAAAGATATTTCTTCTAAAAATAAGAAAATTTACTCTGAAAATGGGAATTCTTTCTTTTAAAAATAGAATTTTTGAATAATTAACAAAATTTTTTGAAAATAGTTTACTTTAAAAATAGAACATAATATGTCATAAAATTTTCCAAATTCGAAAATGAAGAAAATTACTTCCATAGAATTTTCAAAAATTTAAAAACAAAAAATTCAAGAATGATTTGAATTTATCTTATTTCTAAAAATAGAATAACAAAAAATTCATTAAAAATAGAAATTGTTATTAACTCAATTTTTATAACATTTTATAACAATAAATTACATGTACCAAAATATATAATAATATAATATTTCATACCACAAATAAATTACGTTCAAAATTATATAA
>NW_001855651.1:0-2219 GCF_000209125.1 Entamoeba dispar SAW760
TGTGTTATGAGTATTACTAGAATTGATTTCATTCAATTCTATCATTTTATACTATTTTATTTTATATTATCATCCTTTTTCTTTAATTTATTTATTTTCTATCTTATTATTTCAATTTTATCATTATCTAAACATTCAGTTCCTCATAAACACTTCTCTTTTTCTCACTGACACATTGCTGTTCCATGATTTAAACTTCAATAAAGAATAAAATAAAGAATAAATTAATAATATTATTCTTAATTCAATAATTGTTAGAAATTATAAAATATATATTTCAAATTTAAGTAAAATTAAAAGAGTTAAAGAAATAAAAGAATTAAATTAATGAAAAGTATTTAATTAATTATATTATTTTTATTTTATATTCTTCTTTATCTTTTGTTATTATTCTCTTTCTTTTAAATTATTTTATTCTTTATTTGTTATTTTATTCTTTTCTTTTGATTTCTTGTTTTATGATAATTTTATTTATTTGATGTAATTTATTGTAAATTAATGTATTTCATATTCCTGTTTTAATTATTCTTCTTTTATTTTTCTTATTAGTATATTTTAATCAGTAATAATTTCCTCTTCTTTATTTTCTTATTTTAATAAGAACAAATCATTATTATTGTGTTATTATGTTTAATTTTTCATCTTAACATTAATTATATTATTCTTTTATTTTTTATTTGTTAATGTGTATATTTATCATTTATACTTGTATATCATATCAATTAATTAATAGTATTCTATTCTTTATATTTATTTATACTTTTATTTTATTTGATATTCAATATTCATAATTAATAATCATTGATATTCTTGCAATAATGAGTATGATCTTTTATAATCAATGGTAATATCATAACTAGATAATAATTAGGTGAATTTAAAACATGAATAAATTATGAATGCACGTAGTATGTGTAATGTGTATTATTCTAATCTAAAATATAAAGATAAAAAGATAAAAATAAAATAAGAAATAAAAGAAAAGAAAAAGAAAAGATAGAAAATATAATAATTTATACGAATAAGAAAATAAAAAGAAAAGAATAAAAAGAATAAATTACACTAAATATGAAATAAACAAATAAATATGAATGAAAATAAAAAAAAGAATAAAAATGATAAAAAAGATTAATGAATTAAAATAATTGTAATATTATGAGTAAATGATAAATTGAATAAATAAAAAAGATTAACTTATACTATTATGAGAATACATTATAAGTAATGAATGGTTAGTCATAAAAGATAAGTAATAAAAAATAATGAAAATAATCAAATTGAAATAAAACAATAAGAAAGATAAATGATATAGAAATAAAGAAAATAAGAATTAAAAAGATAGAAACCAAAATTAATCTATAATAACCTTCAAACAAAAATCATTTATAAAATACATCCTTGTAACTTTCCTTTTTATTTTTATTCTTCTTTTTTCTTTTTTATTTATTCTTTATCTTTATTTATTCTTTTTATACTCTCTACTTTTATTAACTCTTATTTTTATATTCTTTTCTTCTTTATCTTTTATTATTATTTACCTCCTTTATCATTTAGTATTTCCTCTTTTATCTTCTTTTTTTATTATTATTATTTCTTCTTCTTCTTATTTTACTTCTTATTTACTTTTTTCTTTTTCCTTTTTATTTCTTTCTTATTTTATCTTTTTTGATTTCTTTACATTGAAATATAAGAGATATTGAAAATGAATATGAAGGGAAACTGGATGAAATTGTATAATCAATCTTCTATGAGAATATTAAAATTAATTTTATTGTTTTATATAATTTCTATCAAAAATAAGAATGGTCCATCTATATTATTAATTTATTTATTGTTCAAATTTAATGAAATGTATGATAATAATTCAAAATTAATTAAAGTATGTAAGTCATTTATTAATTTACTTTCAATTTTAAATAAATGATATGATTTTATCATATAGAATATGTTTGTTTATTATTATATTTTGTTTTCTTTCTAATTATTTAAAATTATTCATTGAATTTCGTATATTTCTATTATTTATTAATGTAGTATTTATATGCTTTAATATTTAAATTAGTGTAGTATTTCTATTATTAAAATATATCATTTGATCATTATCATTATTTTATATTTAATGATCATTGTACATTTCAAGATGCATATTTATTATTTCTTTATATTTAGGGAGATGTTAAATTATTTTATAATAAATAAATATAATGAATAGAGAATAA
>NW_001855650.1:0-2632 GCF_000209125.1 Entamoeba dispar SAW760
TTTCTGTCTGTTTTTGGGCTTTTTCTCTCTCCCTTTCGAATTTTCCAAATAATTCAATCCCGAAAATCAAAAAATTTGCAAATCCGCTCATTTAAATCAAAGATCATTTCTATTTTTAGAATTAAGATCTAAAGGAAGATTCTTTTTTTTAAAAAAGTAATTGTCAAAATTTGTGTTGTTCTATATTTATTTCATTTATCTTATTTTTAAGTACGAATTTCTATTATTAGAACAAAAAGATTTTGTATTAAGAACTATTAAATAAAACACAAACAAAAAATCTTAATCCAATAACAAAAAATAAAATATTAACTGGAACATAAAACAATAATTAAATTATGATTTTAAGAAGTAGTATTATAATTGTTCAATACCTTTTGGTTAATTATTGTGTATTTCTAATGATTAAGTTATAGAATAGAATTATTCTAATATATTAGACTTTTTTAAAGAGAAGATTATTATATTTTGCATAGCAATTTAATTTGTAACAGTAATTTTAGATTTTTGACTATAAATGGAATTTGTTTTAATGTTTTTGTTGATATTTTACTATGGATTCATATAATTAATTATTGATGTAATTTTACTTTATTTTTTATAAAAAAAAAGAGGAAAGGAAAGAATAAAAGATTAATGATTAGTTGAATAAACTATTCTAAATTTCTTTTTTTTTTAAAAAAGAAAATGCAAAATAATAAAAATCAATAAAACATTTAAATAATTGAATTAAACTAAAGAACAAAAAGTTTGTTTCTTTTGTAATTGAGTACTTTCAATATATGAAATTAAATAGAAAATATCAAAACAATTTTGGTTAAGTTTTGAAGAGATTTCGATATAAGGATAACGAGAATTAATAATATATTCTAATTCATCTATTTTTTTCATTCTAATTTTTTTAATATCTAATTTAGTTCCAACAACAATAATTTTTGATGGAAAAGGTATTATTCTTTTATTTCTTTCAATTTTATCAATAAACTCTTCTATTTCAGATTGATTTAATTCTATACTAATGTCAATAAAGATAATAATAAAGTCACAAGTTTTACATATAAATTCTATACAATTAAAATGTTCTTGAAATCCAGTACTATCAATCTATCATTAAATTATTATTATTGTTATTATCAAAATATTAAATGTGTTATTTTATTAATAAAATCAAACAATAATAAATTCTCTTTCAATTCTATCAATAAATAAATGAATTTGGTATTCATTTAAACCAATAGTCCTTGATAATTTATTATTAAATTTATTTTTCTTTAACATAAATTTCTTTTAAAATTTTTTTTGATTAGAAAAGAAAAAAAAAAAGCCAAACACATACTCTTTCACACCAACTTGTTTTACCAGCACCAATTTTACCAACTAAAAGAATTTTTGAAGAATTCATTTTAATGGAATAAAATAAATAACATTTTAGATATTTTTCTTTAAAAAAAAATTAAAAAAAAATCTAATATATTTTGTTAATTAAAACATAAAATAAGAAATTTATTCTTTCAATTACAAAATGCAAAATTGTTCAGCAACTATCTTTCTTACTTTAAAAAATGCTTTATTCATTCTTCCTCTTACAATAAATTTAGGTACATCTGAAGGCTCTTTTGAAACTGTAATTGTTCCATTAGCACATACAATTGTTCCATTAACAATTTTAACGTCAATATTTTCTGTTTCAATTGCTTTAGTTAAAACTTTAATTGGTAATTCACCAATATAAACAGATTCATGACGTTTTCTTTGTTGTCGAGTGATAGGGAGTAATGTTCCATCTTCTACTTTTGCATCAATTGGTCCTAAATTAAATTCTTTAAAATGATTTAATTTCATAACAGTTAATAAACTGTCATCAATTGTAAATGTTTCTGAAGGAGTTACAGGACATATTGTAGTCATTATTTCATTATTATTAAATCCATAAATATTACTATGAGGTAAATTTTGTTTAAACCATTCTATTCCATTTGGTTCTAACGCTGAAACAAAAACCAAATTCCTAGGAATTAGTCTTGCAATAATTGATCGGATTTTAGTTGTTTCCATTTCAGCACTAACATCATATGATGCTACAGTACAACTAATAATTAATTCTTCTTCTTCTTTGACATATTTACGAGGATAATCTTCTATTTCATTAACTTCATCTACATCTTTATTTCCTAATAATGGTTCTTCAACATTCATTTCAATTTTAAATGTTGAAATATCTCCATAAACTGTTGTTTCAACTTTATTATGAAAAAATGGAAATAATCCTCCTACATCCTCTAAATCATCTTCATATAAATCAGTTTTAATTTGCCACATAGTCTTTTTATCTTCTTCACTTTCTTCTTCTTCTTCAATTTCTTCTATTTCTTTTTCTTGAACTTTTTCTTCTTCAACTTGATTTTCTTTATTTTCATTTTCTTCTTTTACTTTTTGTTCTTTTAATGCTTCAATTTCTTTTAATTCTTCTTCTGTATAATCTTCTGTATGCCATACATCAACTTTAACACTTGTTTTTTGATTCATTGGACTAGCAAATTCTTCAATTTCACTTGCAACAGTTCCTTTTTGAGGTGGTTCAAGGAAATAATTCCATTTCTTTTATCTCTACAAATTTTTAATAAAACATCTC
>NW_001855650.1:2732-6455 GCF_000209125.1 Entamoeba dispar SAW760
GCTTTCTTGCATCAAGATCTCTTTTTAATTTTTCTAAATTATCTTGAAATGATATGTTTTTAAAATTAGTAATATCAGTCCCATCACGAACCCATTCCATTATCGTTTTATTCATTTCTTTAATTTGATCAGCTACACTTGAAATACAATAAAATGATGCATCTTTAATTACTCTATTAATATCAACATCACATGAAATATAAACCATTTCCATATATTCCATTATTCTTCCTCCACATTCAACAGGAAGTAAACAACATCCTTTTCTTAATACTATTTTTCTTATTTCCATCATAACATTATTTAGCATTTCTTGACACTTCCCTTGTCCTCCAATATCTGTTAATAATACCATCGGTCTATTAAATTTCATTATTTTACTTCCTTCTATAACAAATCCATTATTTAAATCATTTCCAACTGCATAAATAATTTCATCGCATCCATTACATATTTTCCAATTTGTTCCTCCTAATGTTCTTCCACTTGGATGTGCTGATACTTCTACTTCTCCACATTTTTGTAACTTATAATATTCTAATAAAAATATTCTTTTATATGTTTGCTCTACATCTTTTAATCGATAACATGGATATCCAATTAACTGTTGTGTTTTTATTGCTTCTTTCATACAAAGATATCCCATTTTACCTACAGGGTCTGTAGTATAAATACTACAATTTGGATTTTTATTTGCAATATACGGTAATGCTCCCATATGTCTTAAATCTGAATGACTAATTAAAACAATATCAATATCTGAAATTGAATCATATTTCTCAATTATTTCACGTGTAAAATTACAATCTACTCCACAATCTAATAATATCTTTGTTGAATTAATTTCTAATAGTGCTGAAACTGGTGAAGTTTTTCCACCATCAAACAATGATCGAGTTCTTATACTCATTGTATTATTAAATTACTTTTTTTAAATTCTTTTATTTTTTTATTTTTTTTTTGAATTGAATAAATTCATTTTATCATATTTTTCTTTTTAAACTCTTAAAAAAACACATTTCATTAACTAAAATATTTTCTTCTTATATTATCAGTACTTTAATGTTCTTTTTCAATAATAGTTGTAGTGGTATAGTTGTTACTTCCTTTGTTTTTATAAACATGATAATTTATATCAAATAACAAGTAAATAAATGAATATCCTACAACACAGTATTTAAAATTATTCATTTTATATTATCATGTGAGTAAATAAAACTGAGTTAACTATTCAACTGTATTAAAAATAAGAAACAGAGACGATAGAAATAGTCAAAGACCAATACTTATTTTATTACATCTAAACATTGGTCATTATGTTTTAATACAAAAGTAACCAAAAAAACATATCATATCATCTACACAATTTGTAGTTGTAGTGGCTGTTGCGCCCATTTAAAAAAGTCTAAGGTACTACTACTTTTGTTTTAAGTATTTTGACGTGGTTATAATTTTAATTTATTCAACCTTTGTTTTAATTCATTACTGAATAATTTTATATTATTGATAAAGGTTTAAGTTTAAAGAAAGAAAGAAAAAAAAAAGAGGTAAATAACAATGAACATTAAAGAATTTGAAAGGTGTTATATTACAAATGATAATTACCATTTTAATTGTTTAGTACTTTAGAGAAGATAGTTTTTTATTACATATTGAACAGGTAGATTAAAGCACAATGGCAGAGGTAATAAAATTAGTACAGTCATGAAGTATAAAATTTACTTCCACTCCAATTTATAATACTTTTGTATTGTTTGTTGTAAGTTCAAAATGAAAAAAAACTATTCTTTAAATAAAAGAAAAAGAAATGAACTAAAAATATTTTTAAAGTACTTCCATAATGCAAATAACAATTAAAGGGAAAGTTGTTAAAGGATTTCAAAGAGGAAGAACTATCGGATATCGGACAGCCAATATTAATCCAACGAATGAATTAGAACAAGGAGTTTATTATGGACAAGTTAAGTTAAGGGGCAAAATTTATCATGCAGCAATTTCAGTTGGAAAAAATCCGACATTTTGTTTAAAAAATACTGTTGTAGAAGTTCATATCTTCGAACAATTTAAAGACGAATTTTATGGAGAAGAAATTGAAGTTAAAATAATGAAATTTTTAAGAGGAATGAAAAAGGTAAATGGAATTGATGAATTAAAGAAAATGATTAGCAACGACTGTAATACTATTGAAAATGACATAATCCCAAATACCCCATTGATTAATATAACTGACTTTTAAATAGACTTAAAAAATTGATTTGTTTTTTATTTTCCATCTATTTAAAATATATTTTTAAATTATTTTTTTAATAAATTTGTTGTATAACTCACATATTCATCATTTAATGAATTATTTACATTAAAATGACTAAACAATGGGCCAACAGGTCATACAAAAGTGATAACAATTAAACAACTTATTTGGTAAAGAATAATTAAACAATTAGTAGTTGAAAAACAAATACAGTCAATAAAAAGTATTCTTGACTTAAAAAAAATGAAAGAAAAGAACATCGCTTTAACTAACATTGATGAAAAGTATATTTTGATTAAATACCAAAACACACCAAACAACCAAATAATTAATAAATGGACATTAAAAAGAACTAATAAACAAGAAAATATTAACTCTAATACATAAAGTAAGGATTAACTTATATTGCTTTTCATTACATAAAACAATATAAAAGTATAAAAGAGAAGTTACTTGTTTGTTTTTATAATAAAAAGGAAGTTATTAATTCATTTAATTAAATAATATTAATAAACAGGGTTTTTTGATAAGAATTTATTTATATAAGAAAATTAAATTAATAAAATATTATATTAAATAAGTTTTTATTAAATCAATTTTTAAATCTTTTATGTTTAACACATGATAATGGTTTTCTTTTTAAAAACTATTATTTAATTTCTCTTAAGAAAGTAAACGATAAAATCAATGTATTTTAATTAATAAATATAACAAAATTAAATAAAAATTTTGATTATTTAAATAATATAATTAAAATTATTATAATAAATATATTGATAAACAATTTTATTTAATATTTATTAAATATTTAAAAACTATTCTTTTTTAATAATTATTGATTAAATTTTATTGATACAATTTCCTATTTTTTATTGTAAATTAATTATGTTATTTATTTTCTTTTTATTTTCTTTTTATTTAAAAATAATTGAATAAAGAATAATTCTAATTCTATTTTATTCTATAAAAAACCCTTACATTTTTATTTAAATTATTTAAATTATATTATATTTTTTTACTATTTTAAAGATATTTCAATTAATTTATTTTACAAAAATTAATAGAATGCAGTGATTAAGATAATGAAGGAAGAGAGAACTTAAAAAAAAAATAGAACTATAAAAAATAAAAAAAAGAAAAAATAAAAAAAAGAGAGAAAAAAAAGAAAAGTGAACCCTCCACTTAAACCCTAAAATGACCTGAAAAAACCATTCTCCCCAACCTGGTATGACCACTGCTCAAAGTAATTTTTCAGACTTTGCTGAAAACAAAACTATTTTTGTTAGTGGATTATCACTTAATGTTACAGAGTCAGTATTATATGGAACAGTTTTAAAAGAATTCCCAAACCAGGTTTTAAATGTCCATATTAATAAAGATAATTCACATGATACTTCTATTGCTTATATTAATATGAACACACATGAATCTGCTGCACAAGCTATTAGCAAATTAAATGGAACTGTAATTGA
>NW_001855650.1:6555-13752 GCF_000209125.1 Entamoeba dispar SAW760
TTATTGATTATTATAAATCAAAAGAAGAAAGAAAGAAAGAATGGAGAAACGCTTTATTTGAAATCAAGAATAATGTTGCTGGAAGATATAAAGACTTTAATTTGTATATCAATACTGGAAAGGGTCATACCACTAGTGATGCTGAGATTAGGGAGAAGCTCGGTTCTTGTGGTGAAATTTACAGTTTACAAGTTAAATACTATAACAAACAACCAACTGAAGTTGCTTATTGTTGTTTCAAAGATAATCAAGGAGCTCAAAATGCTTTAGCTAAAGCTAGTGAATTAGGATGGACTATTAATAAATTCATGACCAAACAAGAGAAATTCATTTCTCAAAATATGTATGCACAAGCTGCATATCCAATTAACTTCCTTAACTTCTTTCAAATGTTTAATCCAAATGTTATTGTCCCACAACATCCACAAAATCAAAACAAAGAAAAAGATCATCGTAAGAAGTCTACAAGAGAAGAATCAAGAAAACCAAAACCAATTGCTGAAAAACAAACTAAAGCAGAAAAAGCACCAGTTGTTACTGAGGATATGAAGAATGAACTTGGTGATCAACTTTATGACTATGTCTTAAATCTTGGTACTTATGATGATGATCTTACTGGTAGAATTACTGGTGTTCTTCTTGAGTCTATTGAATACGCTGATCTTAAGAAGAAGATTGATACTAAATCTCCAGAACTGATTGTTATCATTAAAGAAATCGTTGAAAATTTGAAGAAGATTCATAAGTAATGAAGAGAAACAATAAAACGAGTAGTTCGTTCTTTTATTTTGTTGTTTTATTTTTTTATTTTAAAAGTCTTTTTAATAAAAGAATAAGTAGTATATTTAAATAAATATTAATTATTATCTAATATTTTCTTTATAAATTAATTTTTTATTTCTTTTTGAATATTTTTAATGTAACAAACTCTTTTAATTTTTAGTTTTTATTTGGTTCAATTTTCTTCTTATTGTTTTTTAATTCATAATTCATATAATAAAAATTAAAATAATTTAAACTTGGTTTATATTTCAATTGTATTTATTAAATTAAGGCTATTGTCTTTTATATAATACTAAACAATATTTACCTAATTGATTATATTTTATTTGTTGGTATTTCTGTTGTGTAGAGTACTATTCTTTTAATTATTTATGAATTTATATTCATTATGACTTTGGTTTAGTTTAATATGTCAAGTTAATAAAGCTCTTTTTATTTCATAGCGCTCATTAATTAACTAATCCTTTCTTTTTGATTGAACAAATTTAATGCCTTACATTATTTCATTACTTGTTTTTATAAACAATGACATACCTTTTCACTTATTTTATCATTGTTTTGACCGTGATGAAATTTTATTATTTTCAATAAATATTCTATTTCTTGTTTCTATCTCTGTTCACTTTTACATTTTTTTGCTTTTAATTCTTTTAAATATTAATTTTCTCTCTCTCTTTAAAATCATTTGTATTAATTCAATCTTACTATAAATTTATGTAATTTATAGTATTATTTTGTTTTTTCTATCCTTTTTTTAACTTTCTCTTATTAAATCTGTTATTTGTTTAATACCTTTTATTTCTTTTAACTATTATATTCTATGATTGAGTTCATTTCATTTTAATATATCTTTTAGTTATTTCTTTTATTTTATGTGATATTTTAATATTATTAATGTATTCTTTATCATTATTTACATTAATATTTATTATTTTTATTATATTTTCTATTTGGTCATTTCTTAATTTCTTATTTAATTTATTATTTAACAAATTAATTCAAAATAATACAACACATCAATTAAAATTCTATTTGTTTGATTTGTTGTGTTTTCTTCTCTTCTTGACTGATTATCATTTCTTGTTTTTTTGATACTCAGTGTTTGTTCTTTATTTCTTTATATTTCATTTTGTAATTTCTTTCATTTTAATATTCATTGTTGATGTTATAATCATTGTTCTGTGTTTATTATCAGTGTCTATTTCTCTAATTCTTTTAGTGTTAAATTTCTTTATTATATTGTTTGTTGTTCTTATTTTATATTATTCTTCTTGTTGTATGTCATTTATCTTTTTCTTCCTACTCTTATTTTTATTTCATATTATCGTTATTTGGTGTTTATTTTGATTTATTTCTTCTTCTTGTCACAATGACTTCATATGACATCATCATTATTTCTTATTTTTCTATTGTTTCTACCTTCTCTTTCTTTTCTTTTACTTTTATTATTTTTTGTCATCACTTATTTATTATTTTCATTATTGATTATAATTAGATTTTTTATTTGTATTTTCATCTCCTTTGTTTTCTCATTCATTTCTATGTATACTTATTCTTTTATCACTATTTCTGATGAGATGTTTTGTTCTTCTTCTTTCTTTATCTTCTATATTTCTTGATTTCATTATTATTCTATTGTTATTAACTTCTTCTTCTTATTATTTTATTTATTTATTTCTTTTCTTATTTCTTTTCTTATTTCTTTTCTTATTTCTCGAGTTACGAAAGCATTACAGGAAACACCACAAAAATTATAAAAACGAACAATAACAAAAGAAGGAGAAATCCATATCATCCATGAAATATAAATGATAGAAGAATGAATGAAAACACGTATTATCTGTATGGACAGAAATACATTAATCATCACATTAATCATTACCATATTAATAACTATCACCATAACAATTATCATAACAGTTATAATAATAATAGTATGAATCATTTCGCTCATCGCTTCATTCATTTTCATCATAAGTATTTTATCAATAATTCAAATAGAAACAATCAATATTATAATACAAATAAATCACATAATAAAACACAACACAGATATAAACAATACCATAATAAAAGACAACAACAAATAAGAAATAAAAGAAAAGAAATGATAGAAATACAAAACCAAGAATATTTGAAAAGACTATTTGAAAAAGAAATTAAAATCTTACACCACAAGAAGTAGAATAAATTAAGAACACTAAGACTAAAGAATACACACCATCAACAATAATGAGAAGATGGTATTTACTTGTAAGAGAAAAAACAAAAATGATTAGAATGGAAGAAGAAACGATCAGTATGACACTTGAAGAAGATGACAAACAACTAAATCAAAAAGAAATAAATGATAAATACTTAAATAAGAAATATACAATATTGAAAATGATGATAAAAATGAATTTGCTGAGGAGAAGAGGCTTGGTGAGGAAGAGAGGCTAATAAAAGAGAGAAAGGAGAGGCTTGGTGAGGAAAAGAGGGACACTGAAGAGAAGAAGAGGCTTAATGAAAAAGAAAAGACGAAATTAAAAGAAGAGGAAGAAAAGAAAAAGATAAAAGAATAGAAGAATTAAAGAAAAGAAGAGGATCTTAAAGAGAAAGAAGAAATGAAGAAATACAAAAGAAGGACAAGACCATTAATAAATTATCAAATGACATTATGTCATTAAAGAAGAAGCATGAGAATGAGATAAACACTAAAAAACAAGAAAGTGATAGAAAATTATTCGAATTCAATGCTGAATCAGAAAGGAAAATGTCTGAGGTAAATAATTTATCACAACAAGTATACTTCTTGAAAGATAAATTATCTAAATTACAAAATAAAATTACACAAGAAGAAAAGAAGAAAGATGAGATAAATCACACTATATCTGACTCATCTAAAACACAAATGGTGAATAACCTCACCCTCAATATGGTAGTAACTGATGAAATATCATCAAATGAAGATGATCTTCCAAAAAAGAAAGTTAACGCAGAATTCAATCGAAGAGATGGGAATTCAGCATAAGAATATCATCACATCTGATCATGACAATCAAAAAATAATTGAAGCAAACAAATAGAGAAGAAGAAATTCTAACATTCTATAAATGTTTTGCACTGAAGTTATTAGAAAGAAAATTAAGAAATCAACTTAAAGAAGAAGAAATAAAAAGATTAATACATGAAATTGATATTAAAATAGAAGATATTAATGAATATAAAGAAATAATAAAGAAAACATATAAAATAAAGAATGAAATTAAAAGGGAAGTCAATAGAAGAATTGAAGAAGAAATAATAATACACCAATTGAAAGATATTGAATTAAAAGAATTAATAAAATAAATAAGAAAGAAGAAATACAAGAAGTAATAAGAATAAATAAAGAAGAAGATATGAAATAACAAGAAGATGTACAATTTATTAATTATTATTACAATAAAAACAAAGTACATCAAATAGTTAATATCATTAATACAAATGAAATATTAATCAATACATTAGATGATTACTACCATTATATTAAAACTATAACCTCCACTATTAACATAATTATTAATAACAATCAAGAAAGAAGTTGAAGGAGAAATATAGAAAGAATATTACAATCAAAAATATGTAAATTAAGAGACTTGCTCCATAATAACCAATATATGAAATTAAAAAGAATATTACATATTAAAAAATATGATATATATCATATTAAAGTAAAAACAAATGATCAAATAAATTATTACAAATATCTCCAAAGAATGAAAAGAATAGAAATAGAAGTAAGAATAATTGAAAAGAATAAGAATGAATTATAAAATGATAAAATAATAAAAGAGACATCTTCTAAATAAATATAAAGAAGATAAATATCAAGATAATATTACTACAATTAATTTCTGGAAATGAATCTATGAAAATAACACCAATATAAATTTCATAAATATTAATTTATATGATATATTAATTGAAAATAGAATTAATAATAGAAGGTGCGTAATCACTCTAGATGAATTAAACCATGCAATAAAATTCATTAGTAATTGGAAAGTACCTGGAATTGATAAAATACAATCATCTGGATTAAATATTTAGAATAACCAAAGAATTTCTTATTAAAATTATTTAATGAATTGTTGTATAATCATAATAATATCTATCTTCAATTTATCAAATGAAGGACAATATTAATATACAAGAAAGGAGATAAATTAGACCCACAAAATTACAGACAAATAACTTGTTTAAACTGTATGTTAAAAGTATATACATCTTTATTAAAGATGAAGATAGAAAGCCAATTGATGTTAAATCCAATTGCAAAACAATTATCACAAAATCAAATTGGATGTAAAAAATATACATATTATCAAAAGAAGGATTATTATACAATACTATAATCCAACAGTTATTAATTATGGATAAATGGAAGTGGGTAGAAACATATTATGATATTTCTAAAGCATATGATAGTATTAATCATCAATTTGTTAAACATTGTTTAATTTATTTTAATATCACATTAGTTGTAATTAAAAGTATATTATATATATTAAATATTACACAACTCTATTTATATTATAATCAACAAAATGTAGGTATAATTAATGTAGAAAGAGGAATAATACAAGGTGATAGTTTATCTCCATTATTATTTGTATTATCTATTGTTATATTATCTAAATAATTAGATAAACAAATTAATAAGTTATCTATTAAAATGAATGGAGAAGAAAAACAAGTCCAGTTAAACCACATATTATATATGGACGATTTAAAGATAATAACTAACAGCCTCGAAGAAATTGAAAAAGCCCACAAATTAACAAAAGAAATATTTAATAGAATATGATTAAAAATAAATATAGAAAAGAGTGAGATAATGAATAATATCAATTGTCAGATAAATGGAGAATTAATAGAATTACCAAGAGTAACTAATGATAACCCTTATAAATATCTTGGTATTGAAATAAGAGATAAAATAAATATTAATAAATATTATACAAGAATATTAAATGATGTATCTTCTATTCTATCATCATTAAATAATATGAAATATACCAGCCTCAATACAATTAGAAAAATTAATAATGATATAATCAAAATTAAGATATTGGTTCTGTATTGTCCCATGGAAACTTGGTGAGTTTGAGAATATAGATAAACAAATAAGAAAGGCATTGATACAACTCCAACTATACAGTAGAAACATCAATAAAAGTAGATTATATTTCACAATAAATGAATTAGGAATGGGATTAATGTCAGCACGAGATGAATGTTGTAAGGAATTAATAAGAATATATTTAAAATATAAATATCAAACACAGAAATATGAGAAATGATAGAACAGTAAAAGAGAATCAAATTGAATAATTAAAAGAATGAAGAGAGTTTGGTAAGAATATTAATTTCAATGAATGAATATAATACAATTAAATGAAATAAAACATGATGTAAACAAAGTATTTGAATTTGTAACAATTAAATAAATGAAAGATATTTAAATGAATTGAAAGAAATGTAGTGAATATATAAGAAATGTAAATTGTATATTTAATATTATGAAATTAACAGTAGCCACATGGAGGTCATTAAATATAAAAAGAAATGCTTTCCTCCAAGTAGTAAAGATGCAAGAAGGAGTAACTATGACAGGAAATATTAAATCTAAAATACTCAATTGTGATGCTTTAATTTATTGTAAACATTGTCCTAACACAATTGCATCTATTAGCCACATTTTGTTAGGATGTCCTGTAATGAAGAAGAATCAAATATCAAAACACGATTATGTATGTAAACAAATATATAAACATATATTATTTACATATTTTAATGAATTTGATGAAATAGACTTTAATGCCCCTCCTAAGTGTATTAATAATAATGAAATGGTTATAACTTACAATAAAGATTTATTGGTTAGTGACCATTCGTTCAATGCTAGAAGACCAGATATATATTATCAAAATGTCAAAGAAAAAAAAGGATATATTATCGATGTCGCCATATGTCAAGATAGAAACATCGAATTAAATTATTTTTACAAAATAAATAAATATAAAGAATTACAAGAGAATTTAATACAAAGTAGAGAATTAACTTATGTAGAAATAATACCTGTAATATTATCCAATAAATTAATACATAAAGAAACAGTAAGAAGATTAAAAACACTAAAATTACAAATCAACTTCCCCAAAATACTACGAACAATCATTATTAAAAACATGAAAGACTTAATGTTCTACATATTCAACACTGGCAACACATTAGAAGAGGAACCTTCTAATTCTCATATGTTAGAAGTGAACTCTATTGTAGAAATAGAGCATATTGAAATCATTTGAATAATCACTTTCTCATAATCATAAAATCAAATTATAGATATATCTATTATTTGGTAATTTTTATCCACTTCCTTTCCTC
>NW_001855650.1:13852-15031 GCF_000209125.1 Entamoeba dispar SAW760
TAGACTTAAAAATGAATGAAAGACTTTTATAAGAAAACAAAAAGAAAAAGAAACAAACTTAATAATAAAGAAGAATAAAAGAAGAATGAACATAAACAAAGAAGAAAGAAATGAAGTTTTTAATGAGTTGCAAGAAATAAGTAATGATGTTAAGAATCAGATTGATGAAGTCATGAAAAGTGGACAAGAATATAATGAATATTGGGAAAATAGAATTGGAGAAGAGATAACTGATAGTGAAGATGAAGATGAAAGTCCAGAAGATAGAATTAAAAGAATCGAAGGAATTTATGATAGAAAAGAAGAAATAGTTAGAAGAAATGAAATAGTTAGAAATAAAATAAAAGAAGGAATGATGATGATAAATAAATTAAAGGATATCTATCAAAGAATTAATGAAATTAGATATGATGATAAAGAGATATTATCAGAACAAGTTGATACTATCATTACAAAAGTGATGAAAACTGAAGAAATAAGAGTTAATAAACTAATTAAAGAAAATAAAAGATGGACAAATAAATATAAAGGAGAATTAGAAGATATTAGAATAGAATGGGAAAGTAAAAGAATTGAAAAGAAGCTCAGACCATCAAATAAAGAAGTTAAACAAATAGAAGAATGGACAAATAGAAAAGTAGGAAATATATTGTTTGATTCAGAAATTGATGATTGGAATGTTAATACATCAGTATTTGATCAAAGAATAATAAATGAAGAACATATAATAATTATTGTTGAAGACACAAATGGAAATAAATTTGGAGGATATGTTAATGAAAAAATTAATAAAGTTGGTTGGATAAATGATCAAAATTCATTTTTATTTTCATTAAAATCAAATGGAAGAATAAAAGGAATGATGAAATTTGATATTAAACAACCACAATATGCATATGTAGGTGATCAATCAAATGATTATTTGTTTGGATTTGGATATCGTCTTGACATATGTGGTGTCTTTTTATTGTCATTTGAAATTTGTGTTTATAAAGAAAATAATAAAACAGAATCATCTTGTAAACAAGATTCATTTTCATATAAAGGAATATCAAATGCACTTTGTGGAAATAAACATTTCACACCAGAACGAATTATTGTAATTGAAATGAAATGATTTTTATTCATTTTATTTATTTGAAATATAAAAACTAAAAAAGAATATAAAATAAAATCAAT
>NW_001855650.1:15131-18863 GCF_000209125.1 Entamoeba dispar SAW760
AAAAATCAATAAATGAATATGAACATTTCATCTGTCAATAAATGAAATGATGAATATAAAAATGTTCATATTTCATCTTGTTTTATTTTATTTGAAATATTCACATTCAATGTGTTAATTTAATAAATAATAAAAAGAAATAAGAATAAAAGATAAATAAAAATATAATAAAATATTTATTTTATTCTTTTTTATTTATTTTTTATTTTATTTATATTATTTTATATTTATTTATTTTATTCTTCTTCTTTTATCTTTATATCTATTATATATTTCTTATTTTATTATTTATGTTATATTCTTATATCTTTTTATTCTTATTTTATATTTATTCATTATTATTCATTTCATATTAACAATGATAAATAACAATACAACATATAATAAATAAATGATATAAGATAAACAACAATAAATAATAATAAAATATAAACAAACAATATAAACAAATATAAAATAATAAAAAGATCATCTAATATAAAATAATAATAACAAAGAATAAAAATAAGAAATGAATGATGTTTAGAAAAGATAAAAATGAGAAAAATAAGAAATAAAAAATGATATTCAAAGATAAAAATCAATATAAAATAAAATATAAAATATAATAAATAGTAAGAATAAGAATGATTATTTCTTATTTTATTATTATATTATTCTTTATGATTCCGATGTGGTATGTCAGATACACAACACAAATCACTAATATTTCCATGTTTCAAATCACCTAGTTATCTTCTGGTTATGATATGCCTTTGATGAGATAACATACCACATAACACTAATTAGTTATTTTTATCATGACTATTTATTATGGAGGTATTATCAATAATGATTATTATTTATTATTATTTATTAATGATTATTATTTAATATGATATAAGAATATTTATTTATTATGATGGTATTATTATTTATTATGATACATTATATTTATCATTGATACTTTTGAATTGAATACATGAAGTGTTATCAATAAAGATTATTTAAACAATGTTGATGATAAATGAGATAAACTATAATCATAATGTTATTGATATGTCAAACATAAAATAATAATATAAATAATGATGAATTTTAATATTCATTTATTTCAAAATAAAAATCTGATAACAAATTAAATGATGAAATATTTAAATTGAGAATGATTGAAAAAAAACAATAAATGAATAGAAATAAAACATGAAGAATAAAGTGAAATAATCAATTCTCAATATGATGAAAACATAATCATAAATAATTCATATTTAATTTCTTTATTTTTATTATCCATTTTATTATTATTATTTTATTTATTATTTTTATTATATTCTTTATTATTATTTTTATTATTTTATATTTATCTTTAACTTCTCTCTTATTTATTCTCACTCCTCTTTTCTTATTCTCTTATTTTTATTCATTTCTCATTTATTATCTTATTTACTTATTTCTACTATGATATTATTGTTTATTTTATATTTTACTTGATAACAATTCATTTTACATTGTAACAAAATAAGTGAATAAATTATGTACATAAATAAAAATTACAAAAATGAGTAAAATATTTTACATCAATAGATCAAAGTTGATTATTTTGTACCATTAGATCAGACACTTTTTTATTGGTTGTTTATCATTCATCTCATTTATTATTGGTATTTCATATTCTAATCTTCATTAAAACACTCTATTGGTATTGTTTTATTTTGTTTTAATTCTTCAACACATCTACATTTATAAAAACAACCAATTCCAAATGATGTAAATGATGAAGGTATATTAATTGATGTTAATGATGAACATCCTTTAAAACAATAACATCATATTATTTAAAATTCATGTTGTATGTTATTCAATATGTACTTATATCATATTATGTGTATTTTATATGTTTACATTCATTTCATTCTTCTTTCTCTTTTAAGTACTGTGAATAACTAATATCATACCATATTACTTGTTTAAATATTCTTCCATCATTAAATAATTCATCATCTTTATTATAAATATGAAATGTTTCAATATTAGGAAACAATTTTCTTGAATACTTATCTAATGGAATTGGATTAAAATGAAATCGTTCAATATTTCCTTGAAACCTTTTAACTCCTATTTCTAAATTAATAAAATCATTAATATCATTAAAATACATTGATGTTATCATTATTTCATTATATCCTAATTTCATTATTGATTTATTATTGATGTTGGTTGATGTTGTTGTATGTTCCATTCTTGATTTAAAGTTGAAATAGTTTTAAGTTATGAATCTTGAGTATTTTAATTAAATAATACTGAAAATAGTTTATTTTATTAAAAATTAAACTATTATCAAAACTATATTTATTATAGTATTTTACTATTGTTTATTACTATTTCTTTTTATTTTTATGTATTTTTAGATCAGAATATTATTTTTCTTTATCTTTAATGAAATTCAATTCATAAGAAGATAGAAAGAGAATCAATCATCATTAATGCTAATGATTTCAATTATAATTTGTACAATGATGGAATATGAGTTATGATAATTTATTAACTTATATCATCATTACATAATAACAATACAATCAATTCACTAACAAATGAACAAATGATGTATAGAGTAATTCAATAATATTAAATACACATTATATTGATTATTTAATGTAAAGAGAAACAATTGAATGATGAATTTAAGAATAATGAATAATAAAAGAAAAAGAAGTATTGTATTAAATACAAGTAAATGAAATGATAAACAGAAATACTAGAAAACTCATAAATACTATTAATATAAGAAAATACTAACTAGAATAATAAATAATGAATATAAGAATGAAAGAATTGAATAAACAAAGAATAACAAAGTATAATAAACAAAAAGAATATTTAATACAAATTGTTTAATTAATCAATACAAATCAAATATAATCAAATATAAATCAATTGAATGATATTTATATTTATTTTGATAAAAGAAGAAATCAAATAAAAACAAAATGAAATAATGATTAATATTTAAATGAATTGATAAATCATTAATCATTTTTGATATTGACCATCTTTTTGATGAGATATGATTCTAATAAATTGTAATGATAAAATATAACCAATTATGTATTTGAGAAATAATTGATAAATGATTTCATTTAGTAACAAAATCAACAATAAACAATGGATATTTAAAAAGAATTTTATCATAATTCAATTTCATAAATTTATCATTTGAATTGAAAATGAATAACTATCAGCAAGATATTTATAATGTTTTTTTATCTAATACTTCAGCCCCATATAAGCAGGAGTTCCAAAACATTTAGTAAAATTTATATTAGTCATCAATTGATTATATTTCTTGAAGAAGGAAAATCAATTAATTTACAATTAACAAGAACATTTTCATTAAGAAGTAACTAAAAATTATCAGATTTAATATCTCGATGTAATATATTATTTTCATGAAGATATTCAATTCATTTTGCTCCATCTATCAGAAATTTAATTTTTAATTTAAAAAGATAATCATTTGGATATTTATTAATTAAATCTTGAATACTATCATAATGACAAAATTCATTTACCATACTATTTTATTTTGAATAAATACTACTCCATAAAAATGAACAAGGTATTCATTTCTAAATCTATCATTGTTCCTTCTTTATCTTTTCCTTTTATTTTTCTTGATTTTATTTCACTTTATTTCATTTTTATTGATAATATTTTCATATAAATGTTTCTTTATAAATAACTATAAATGTTTAT